>NC_073692.1:197781342-197906342 GCF_029784155.1 Uranotaenia lowii
CGGCAAAAAGAAAAAAACTGAACTTTGTCGGATCGCTTTTTATTTTAGCTAAATAATTACTTAATATTTGACTCAGATATCCCCGGTTTTTCAGCTCATTATCTTGGATACTGAACACACCACAGACATCAGACTTTGAAAAATTGAAAAATTTATATGACGAAGGATAGAACAACGATTGGCAAATCACCCTAACTGTTTTCGGAAGATTTTTGCGCCCTGAATCTGAATGTTAAGTTAATTTAATGTTAAAGTTAAAAAAAAATCACTCATTCATAACTGAACCAACGAATCTAAATGAGAAACAAAAACTGATTATATATTCTTTTGTTATCCTATTTCAATGGGGGTTTCAGATTTTGCGTAGATTTTTAAGCTTTAGATATACATCGCTTTGAAAAATTTAATCCTTTAAAAACTCTTAAAGATAACATAACTAGAGTGTCCTACCCGGGATTTCCCGGTCGGGAATTCCCGGGAATTAGAAAAATTCGGGAATTCCCGAATCCCGGGAAACGCTTAATAAATCCCGGGAATTTCCGAAGCCAGTAAAATGTTCTAAATTACTACAAATTTACACGATCTAAATTGGAAAAATGAATCATGTTGAGCAAGGAAAATGATAGTTCTAACACTGACCAAACTGACCGGACACTCGATTTCGTTTGTTGGATAATTTTTCCAACAGTACGCAATATCGATTCCAGAGTGGGCATAGATAGATTTGAGAAATGCTATCCCAGTTAGAAAGTGTCACCCAACTTTCAAAAAAGGGCAATTTGCAAGATAAAATCGGGCTAAACAGGCGCATTTTTCCGTCGGTTTTGCAAACCTACAAAATTTGACAAAAAATAGCCTGAAAATGATTGAATTTGTGTTCTAAGTGTCATGTCAGTGTGATCTGTGATCTTGATGGCTTAGTCTTAATTTTTTTTTATTAAATCTGGTTAACACAAAGAATTTGATAAAAACATATTTTTCCTATCGCAAACTTAGTCTAATTGTGAGAAAACGCCAAAGAATCTATAAAACCAATAATGGAACGCTACGGAAAGAATCTAAATGTCCTTTTTTGCAACACTCATCATTTAGAACTTCCGTTTCGGATACTGCAAAATTATCAGCCAAGAAATGACATATTTTTAAACAAATGGATAGTTATCTGAATATTTACGATGTTCGATGAATAACAGTCTAGCTAACTAACTTCTATCACTAATGAGAAATCTTTCTCAATTATTTAAAATTTTTGAAGCTAGAATCAGACCAATTTTCCGGTTAAAGTACTTTGTTTTTGGGTGTTTGGTTTGCTTATTGAATTTTTGACGCATTAAAAAAGTCGCAAAATTTGAAAGCATTTGCTCAACTAGCTATGAAAAAGCAGAGTAGAACATTTACTTTCAACCAGCTCCGGATAAAAAATATGCATGCCATTCGAAGCATTTGACTCACAAAACTGCTCGAAAATAGCAAAAGCAATTACTAGAGCTTTATTAATATCAGCCAATACCATATTGATAAGACTTCATACGCATTAGAGGATTAAGATCTTCATGTTGAAATCTTCATTTTAAATTTTTTCCCGGGATCCCGGGAAATCCCGGGAAAAGGATCGTCAGATTTCCCGATTCCCGGGAAAGCTAAAATGGCCGGGAAATGGACACTCTAAACATAACATAACCGCGAGAGATTTAATGTGCTCATACATTGGCTGAGTTCAAAAAACTTTGTATTTCTCACATAAAAAGTAGAATAGTATTTTAAAAAGTAAATAATAAGGGAAGATTGTAATATTTGACGTAATTGCCATGTGATCGTAGTAGAATACACAAGCAAATCATTGTTTTCGTCCGATGATGATGATGATATTTGTTTTGATTTTTGATTTTTTTTTTGCGTTCTGCCATCTGTAGAGTAGAGCAAAAATAAAGAAAAAGTCCGCATACGTTTGAGCCACGCGCGCGGAATAAAGTTAAAAATAATAATTCAGTATACATACAGTATACAGTATACATGTGCATTTCATGCACAAAACAGAAATCGGTCCGTTTCATTTGCTTACTGATTCTGTAAGAATAATCAATCAATAAATTATCTTAAAGATAACTCGACCAGATCAAGTCTGTGCAAGGGGGGGGGGGGTGGGGGTATTGGGGTGGGACCATCATCATCATCATCATCAACAACTATTATTGACATCGTTAAAGAAAGTTTTTGAGTCCCTTTTTAAATTAAAGATTCTATTATATTTACCAGCTTTGTTATAGACTGCAGATCGATCAATTTATTTATCTTTCTTTAAATTTCGCCATAAGTATCGTTTTTTGCATAATTGGGAAAAGTAAACAAAACATCTGTAACTTTTTTTCACATTAGTCAAAATTACTCGGGGTCATTAAATAAAAATTGGGACGTGGAAAATTAGTTAAAGAATAAAAAAAACAAAATATGTAGTTTCAAATTTGTATTTTGTAAATAGAGCTCAGAAAATCAATACTACTGTTATGATTTGTCCATCTTTGTACCTGAAAATATTCATATTTTCGAAGGTGATGGAAAGTATTAGAGAAACATGAGGTATCAAAGAAAGAAAGAACATAAGCCGTAAATATTATTAAATTTTCGAAAAAGATACAACGGCTCTCCGCGGAGGTTGCGGGTTCAAGTCCCGCCGGTGAGCCGTTGTATCTTTTTCGAAAATCTCAGAAAATCATTAAACTGTAGAAAGCAGTCTATTGAAATTTTCTAAACTTACTTAAATGAGCCATGTGGGGAGGAATAAATTCTTAAATAAATAAATGTATGATAAATGTTGATTCTTAGTTGTAAACTGAATTCATTGGTGTTGAACATAATGAAGGTTAAATGTTCTCTCGACTGAGCTGTGACAAAAGACCGATTTTATTTTGTTTATCTCAAACGTATCATAGATATGAATGGTGTAGGGCCGAAAGGTCGTTTTTTGGTTAATTTTTAACTCCATTTTTCTTCATCCAAAATTCGCGAACTATTAAATGTAGTTTTGGGAAGAATTGTTGATTTAAGACTCCATAATACAAATCTGGGAAGTATCTCAACTACTCGTTTTTCCCATCAAAACTCGAGCTCGAATACTGGTTCCAGCAAACTGAAACCCACTCGAGTTCCACCCAAATCGGAGCAACCACCCACTTTCCCTTCAAACATCAGCACAGCAAGCACCAGATGGTATCTCACCATTCATATGCTGCATCCCGATTTTCTCGCGAAACCGTCACTCATTTCCCGAGAGAACCTCCCGAATCGGACTCGAAGCACGACCGGAGCCACTCGGGCGAAAACCCGAGGACCATCCGCGTTCGGCCTGGTCCAAGGAACAACCTTGGTTTAGGAGCAGCCGTTCCGAACGCCGGGGTCGGTTCCGGTTTGCTCTCTCAGTGCGCTCGTGTTCGTCCTCCAAGCAACAACCACACCAATCTAAGGCGTGTGTGACGTCGTCGTCGCCGGAAGTAACACACTCGGAGTGCAGCAACCAAAAAAAAAAGAAAAAAGAAAAGCAAACGAAACGCAACGCACCACACGGTGTGGTTGACGTCGTCATCGTCGTCGTCGCTTGTCGTATTCGTCGGTTGATGAGTGGGTGTGGGTGGTTTCTGTTGGAGGAAGTGGGCGCGGGAAATGTTTGTCGATGCGTCGCCGTCGCCTCGTTTCTGACCGCGTGTCGTCCGGGTCCTTCGGTTGGACAAGTTCCTAGGTTCTACTAGGATAAACCTGAACCTTCGAGTCGGACCGTTCCTGGTGTTGTGTTTTCGGTGTTTTTATTTTCACATTCTGTCAGCTACCTTCTTTTTCCTCCTATCGAAGCGAGGGAAGTGCGAAAGAGTGCAGCAGAATTTTGTGCAGTAGAAAGTGTGCAATTCCGGAAGTGCCAGCAGCTGTTGGGCTCCCGTTAGTTAGTTTGATCACGGGCCTCTGAGGTTGGTTTTCTGCCCCGGAAGAAGAATTTGCTTGTGAAAAGAGGAAAAACAACACATAGCTCAAATCCCGCAGCGACGTCGTCCTGGATCGACAGGGACGTCGCGATGATGGTGGTCGAGTGGTTCTTAGCTAGTTATGCAAGCGCGTGACTTGGACGTCTCTGGCTACTGGACGTCATCAACGGGTTTTTTTCCTTCTTGTATTCTTTCTCTGGTGGTTGTCCTTTTTTCTTTTTTTTTTTTTGGGATGTGTCCAGTGGGTCGTCGCCTGAGGCCAGTGCATTAGAATTCGGCTACGAAGTTATGTGTTTTTTTGTTTTCACTTCTTTTCCGTCTCTCTACATATATGCAGATGCTCTCTGCCGGAAGAAGAAAACGATGGCGTAAGGGCTTTCTCCGTAGTCAGTTGTTTTTGTGCACAAAAGAAAACACAAAAGGGCGGAAGTAAAGTGAAAAAGCTCTATACATATGCATGCAGATCCCACGGCTCTGCAGAGAATGCATGCAATACTTAGTGAACTATTTTTTTTTATCCGACGTCCGTTCCGATCCGTTCTAAAGTGAAGCTTGGGGTCTAGCAGCTTGGTTTGTCGGAAAGAATACGTCGATAGAGAAATGTTTCCCTTTTTTCTGAGCTGTGTTCCTTCTTCTGCAAAATAAACCTTCATGGAAAAAGCGTGAAAATGTACGCTAGATGAGTGTATGTATCTGTCCGAGGTCCGTTGAAATACTGCGAACATACTGCAGTTGACTTCAGAAAAAAAGGGGGCAGAATCATCCCCCCTTTCCCTATAACACCAGCAGCAGCAGCAAGTCCAACAAATTATCTTGAGGCTACATCAAAGTGGATGCAAGTTACATAGTTAACCCTCTCCGTTTCCGGATCCGGGTCCGAGTACTGTGTCTATCTGTGTGTTATCTATTTTTCTTCTGCTCAGTGTTTATAAAAGCGAAATCCAAAAAGTCAGCCCCTTGGTGGATGGATGTGTGAAGTGAGGATATAAAAGTGATGAAGCTCGTTTTCTTCCCCGCCACGCCGTCGTTTGGATTAGCTGCAGTGAAATTTTCTAGCACCATCATCATCCGAAACCCCGGGATTCTACCGAGAATCATCATCAAGCGACCAGCATCGGACCAACAGAAGTCAAACATGGTCCAGTTCCGTTTCAGTTTGAGAGCCCAGCAAAAGTTCAAAGTCGAAGTCGAGTCAGTGTGTGTATGTTTGTTTAACTGTTGCTTTTTTAACCTTTTCTGTGGGAATCTTGTGTTTTTTTTTCTCCCACCTCGAATGGTGGAAATGCGGTGCGAAACGTTGAAAAATAACTATCCGTTCTAAAGGAATGCTGGGGTTGTGTTGGCTGGAAGCTGTCCAGTCAGCTAGAGGTGTTTTTTTGCAAACGCTACGTCCGGCTGCTTCTATTGCTGGCACTGAAGTAGAAGCTAGCTAGCCAGGACGTCTTTCATGGGAAATAAAGTTAATTACGGTGTAACTATTTTGTCATTCACACTAGCTTTTAATTTTTTGCCATGGATGAAGCTGTTCGCTTTCTTTTGGTGCCTGTTTTTTAAGGGAAGGAAAATTGGATCAAAAATAAATCTGGTGAATTTTCCAGTCAATTTGAATAAAACCTGAGTCGTTGAGAAATTTCACAATAAATTTGTTTTGAGAAATTCATCCTATATGTATGGAATGATAAGTCATTTTGTACAATGAATTTTGTGTTTTTACGGTGAAAATTCATATTTGAAGTTTTTTTTAAGAATTTAAAAATGATTGAAAAAAAAATGTTGATAAACGAAATCAAGACTGGTGAAATAAAAATTGTCATGAAACGTCCCCAAAAAGTAATTTTTTCAAACATTTTTCAATGTTTGTTTCAGTTGATTTTAGCCCAATTTATTTTAATTTTTTTGTTTCGATTATAGTCGTTTTAATATTGTTATGGTATTCGGGACCCTATATTAACGTTGCAGTTGACGAACAGTTGTCGAAAAACTTATCCGGTACAACTGTGTTCGATACTTTTAGGCTCGAACTCGCAGATTTTTTTTAAATATATGTCGCTTCGATGCTTTTTTCAGAATCTATTTCAATAATTTTTTAAGATTTGCTCTTACTTTTAAATAATGGAAAAAGAAACGCTCGCGAAGAGCTGAAGCACACGAGAAATCCAACAGAACTTCTGCCCTAAAGTCGGTTGTAAAAATATGTTATGGTTCTATTAAAGTAATTATAGTTTAACAGACGAACCAGCCAAAGGCTGAAATTCTCAAAAAATAATTATAGTTCGCTATTATAAATTTCCAACTCTTTTAAGTCGAGTTAATATCAGCCTATGGAATTTTAACTAAGATCGGAATTAAAATATTCTAATGTTTTACATTGAATGTAAGCCAAAATGAGATATAAGTTTCTTATTGAATTTTTATTTAAATTCCAAATATTTGATTGAATCAAGAATTGATTTAACTACTTTGTATAATTCATAAATTAATACAAAGCCCTGTATCTGTACGATGAGATTTTCAAAATTTTTACCAAATTTCATGCCTTTTTTCAAATTCTCTCACTTTTCATCTCACTTTTTTTGAATATTATACAATATTTGGGTTTCACAAAAACTGTTATTGAATGTTTGATTATCTGATTATTGTTCTAATACTTTTCAACTTTTACTAATAAAAGGCTTAGTTAAAATACCATAGTAATATTCCTGATTTCATAAATTCTGGAGAAATGTTTGTTACAGGTGACAAACCACACCAAGCTGGCTGAAATCCTCTATAAATAAACAAAATAGATTAGACATAACCACAGATTTTCAATGGTGCTTAATTTTTTTTAAATATCAATTTACAAACTTTTATAATAAGTAAAAGACATGTTGGAGAAAATCTAAAACACATATTCTTATTATCGAACGTAATAATAAGGAATGGAATTTGATTGTATTTATGCCTGGTTTTCAATCGTGGTCTGAAAAAATAGAGTTTTAATTTTTTTTTTAATTTTCATCACAAAAAAGCATAGCTTTTTTAATTCAATTTACTTTTCAATGGTTTTTTGAAATATCTTAACAACGTTATGCTATCAGTCGCGGTCCTAGAGTTGGCTCTTGAGGGGTTATTTTCAAAAATTTTAAAAAATCAGAAAAAGAAAATTGACTTTAATATTTGATGAAAAAAAAAGTTCATTCTTAGAAAGAGAAAAGGGATGGGGAGCTATTGCTCATAAGTCTACAGTAATTGCTGCACTCAGAACCTCTTGTTACCCTTAAATCTCATTGAATGAATTCAAAGGTATTTTGAAAAATATATAAATTCAAGAAGAAAAAAAATACATTAAACTTATTTTCTTAGTATTCTTCTTTCTTTGCCCTTTTATACAACTTTAATTTGCGAATCTACGTGAAAAAATGTTGAAATTAATAGATGAATTTCGTAATTTGTGTAGGCTGCGAGTTTAAAAATTATCTGTTTCATGAGCTCTTTAAAGGCTCTTATTTTTTAAATTGCGAATAATACACATGATAGAAGAAAATAATAAAATCTTCAAGTTATCATTTTTTCTGAGCTGCTTCAGATCAGCGAAAGGCTTACAACAAATTTTTGATAGCTTTCATTTTGCAACTGTACGTTTGAAGAAGTAAACATTTGAGATATGTAGGTGTTTGATTTGTTATAAATTTAAAAATAAGAATGAAACTCTGAAATTTTATTATTGTTCATAAATATTACACTGCATCGAAATTCCGAAATATCGTATTATTTTTTCAATTCTGAATTACAATTCTCATTGTCATTTCTGGTTTCGTTTTATTAATTTCTAAATATAAATTAATCTCTGTAAATAGAATATCAAAAGCAAATTTTGAGGATCGAAGCTTTCGAATCTTTAATCTTATGGATTTGCATTTAAATTTCAAGTTTTCATCAAAATTAAATTTTGAGGAACGACGCTTTTGAATCTTTATTTTTATGGATTTGCTTTTGAATTTCAAGTACTACTAGATCTTTTATTTTACTCGAACTGAAACGAATGAAATAATAACAAATAAAAACAAATGATTCACTAATTCACAAATAATAAATAGCGTATTTTTAATATTTGAATTTATAACATAGGCTTTCCAATTTTTTTTAACGTTTCGGACCGGGAAAATCAAAACCCTGGCAAAATCCGGGCATTATGTTTCAAAAATTTCAAGTCAAAACCAGGGCAATTTTTGGGCAATTGTAGCTAATATTCTAGTATTCTAGAGAAAAATAAAAACATGGATTTTTTTTTTATCAAGGCACAGCTGCGGTGGCGCTTAAATTTGATGTTTACTACTCCGTACGCAAATGTTGGTTTTTCGTTACGAAGTTTGAGTTTGAAAAGGCCTGCTTTTTTTATCGAAAAAAAAAACAGTGTCGGGAAAAGTAAAACCTTTCGATACTATTTTCAAAATAGCTCTTTTTTGATACTGTTTTTATTTAAAAAAAAACAAACCGCTACTTACATATATTAATACTCGAAGGTATTTTTCATTATTGCAAAAATCGTGAATGCAACTCGTTGCAACATTCGATTTTTTCCAGCACTCTGCGTTATTATCCAACTCAGGCAGGCCTCGTTACTGAAAAAATCTACTTTTTCAACTTTTTGCATAATTTACTATTCACAATTTCAAAAAATGTTTATTTCAATAATCAAGTGAAAACATATTCTTGAAAATAGTTTAAAAATACCTGATATTCATTTAAATTTGTAATTTTCTCAAAATACTGAAATTTTAAAATGTGGAAAAATAAACTAGAGCTGAACAAATTACAAATTTGGATTAAGCGCTTTCGAACTAATCCAAAACAGTTCTCAAATTCTTTGCTTCTCAGAAAACTGAGAATGTTGATTCCATGTGTTATTATTAAGTACAAAACTTAGAATATACAATTTGTAAAAAAAAGTTTTTAAAATGTTTTGAAAAATAAATTATAGATTTCTTGTGAAGACGGCCAAGACAAAAAGCTGAAACGTTGGACGTAATGTAAACTATATTGTTACTATTTTATTATTAGACTGAAAAGCCAACAAACTAAAAAAATGTATTATTATTATGAATGTATATTTTGAGTTCTGAACTTTGAAATTTAATGTATATCGACAAAGCACTAATAATATTTAAACAGTATGTACAGTCCGATTTTCGTAGAATTACTGTTTCTTAGGCCACAAAAACTCCAGAAAGCTAAAATTTTGTGATATAATAGTGTGATGGTTGATCTATCTAACGCAAAAAATTGGATCAAAGAATATCATCAGAGTAAAAAGCTATGGAAGTTCAAAATCGAAGTGACAGGGCGCTTGCTTCCAATTTCTATACAATTATGAACGGTACTGTACATATAATTCGAATACACGAAAGAATAATTCTTGTTGCTAGAATCTCTTGTGTTTTAATACTCTACCTTAAATTTTTAGAAAATTAAGAAGATTTTTCGAATTTAAACTCTTACATCGTACATATTCGATTTCATTTTTGTAGTAATTGTATTTTTTCACGGTCATCCATAATATAAATATTTGATGTGAAAGATTTAAAACGGTATAAAAATTGAAACAGATATAATATAAAATATATAAATTGTTTTGTTCTGTTTCATAATGTAATTCACTTTTAAGTCTCATAAATAGTTCCTGAATATTTGAAAATTGAGGGCTGGAAGAAAATTTCGCGCAAGTGAATCATAATTTTGATTCAGAACCTCAATTCTGATTTTGAAATCTAATTTTGAATTGAAATTTTTTTGTTTAGCCTACTGGTTTTTAAATTGAGGATAAGGAATTGAATTTTTCGTATGCAAAACTTGTAACAAAATAATATACCAAAAAATTTAGAAATTAAGGTTTGTTTTCAAACTTTTAACGTGGTCACATCAAACAAATCAAACAAATTCAATTTCTCCATTTTTTTTATTTTTTTCCATCATTTTTCATAGAAAATAAAATATGCTAACGAAAAATATAGAAAACAAGAATTTGCTTTTTTTTCCTACGTATCTGGTTTTAACTTGTAACTCTATGAAACAAATTGAAAACTCGAAATTCATTAACATTAAATAATGGTTACATCGTTGAAAAGAAAGCTCGTGTTTAAATATAGGCATGAGGGATAACTAGAGTCAATTTTTCCAAAAAAAAAGTTTCCTCTAAATTCCATTGCGTGGCTCAATGTCTGAAATGTATAGTAGATGTCCAAGAAATAACAAGCTTCAGTTTTTTCAGTTTGGAAGTCCGTTTTTTTAACCTTGATACTTTAAGTGATAAATAGCCATTTTGGTTTGAAAAACACTCCACCGGAGTGCAAAATTTTGAAAATTATAATGTACATCTAGAAGAAGTTCTAAGTATTTATTGAAATTCGAGCGTTTATTTGGAAATTTTTTGATCCAACTGCAGCTGAATATTAATGTTCAAGGTTTTTATTTAATCACTTGTGCATTCTTAAATTTATGCCCAGTTAATAAAAATTTAAATGATTTTCTTTTTAATATTTTTCAAAATTATTAAAATAGATTTTTTATATTTTAATTTTTTTAAATAGTTTTGTAGTGGCCATCCACACTCTTCCACATCAAAAGGCTCAATTGAGCCCCCTGGTAAAGGACGATACTGATCACTTTGATGCCAATTAGCACAGAAGGCTTAAATATCAATAACAGTAATTTTTTGTTTGAACTCCATTGAATTTTTCAACGTTTTCTTTCAAAAACAAATATATTCAAATGATGGACAATATTGCTGCATATTTTGAGGGGTAAAAATAACAAACATTTCTCAATATTTTTTTGGGTTCAAAAACAAATGAAATTTTACCGCCATTCAATTCTTTAGGTCTACCCACTGTTCCTATGATCTTTTTTTTTTATTCAAACTTAACCGTTTGATAGGGTTTTCAGCCATTTGTGCTATACTGGCTTTCTCATAGAAAATGTCCGTTTTTTAAATATCCAAAAATGACCATAAAAAAAACTCAAAAATTATAAATATACATAGGGACACAGTTAAACTTTCATATAAAACAATCCATTTGCGTTTATCAGGAGAGGTGTTTGTTTGTGAGTCTTCGAAAAAACAGATATTTTAAAACTTCAAAGCTACATTTTAAGTAATATAAAAAAAACTCCAACTACAAACAAAATTTTGCCTATTTGAAATTAAACTTATGGGGTTTCAAACGTAGAAATCAGTTTTTAGATGTTTTAACTTCAGACTTAGTAAATGATGATTATCTGCAAAAATTTCATGTTGATCAAAGCTACTCCGGTGATCAAAGTTCCCCCCGTTTACGGTACTTTAGACTATCTTTGTTCGACTTTTCAACGACTTAATTTAGTTTCGAATATTTCGAATAATTTGATTTTGAATATGGATTGAAAATTTGTTTCTATTAATTCGTAAGAAAAAAGCTATGTTTTGTTGGACCAATGAAAAAAATTCTTTTCTGACCTAAGATAGTTTAACGATCGACATCTTTGTAATTGATTAGACTGGCGAGTGTTATGTGTTCTTATTGCAGTCAAAAAATTAATATTTTGGATATTCGTTGTTGAGTGTAGTTTGTCAAAAACGTACATTATAGTGCGAAAATCACAAATATTTACTAGAAGGTATTTTTTTTTCAGAACGTATCCGGGCCGAACAAATCCGGGAAATTTTATAAAATAAACCTGGCAAAATGCGGGCATTTGATTTCAAAATTGACGACCAAAAATCCTTGCAAATTTTGTCAAAATCCAAAAATTACCCAACGAAAATTAAGAAAAAAATATTGAAAAAATAAATTTATTAAAAATCGTTGACTAATTTTAAATTGTATTTGGGGTTTTCAAAAAACCGTTCATGATTATTTTTATAAAATTTGCTCGAAAGATTTCGTTTTTCAAAAATGTTTACAACACAATTTGTTTATTATGGTTTGATTTGCCAAATAAAGTGAATAAACCCGGGCATTTTTCCATTAAAACCGGGCAACTGAACCGGGCCGACGGTTCTCGGGCAAACCCGAATAAAACCGGGCAATCTGGCAACCTTAGCCTAGTTGGATAGAGCAAAGAATGCTTGTAGGTATTTTTGAACATCGATTTGTTTGAAGTTTTTGGAGATTTGATTGAGATGTGCGTCTCCAAACTATCATATGATAATTTAGTAAAGACTCAATGAATGCATAGTAAAATTTTAGCGGAATATGTTGAGGTACAAAGTTTCTTAATTTCCAGAGTACACCACAGAGAGGAGAAATTTTTCTCTCTAAATTTAGTATGGGTTAATTTCAAGAAAAAGTTTCAACTAAATGTAATCCCAGATATTTCAAATTTTAATCTTGAGAATCACAAACTCGTTCAAGTGTGGGTTCCGATGAGGAGGTAAAGGTACCTCCTTAGTTTTGTAGTTTAATGAAAGAAGATTATTGCTGAAATACATGGATAACAATAAAGGTCATGTTCTGGATTATCTATGATTGTGATTGGAGATTAACTTGTATAGAGAAGAGCTGTTTCATCAGTGAATAACCTAGCAGTCCCTATTAGTGAAAGATTCTATGTTTCATTGATATATAGAAGAAAAAGAATCGGCCCATTATTGCTGCCTTAAGGCACGCCATCGCAGATGTTTCTAGATTCACTTTCTGTTCCGACAAACTGTTTTGGGCAATCAAGATAGCTTCAAACGAAGTCGTTAGCTGATCCCCTTATCCCATATTTCTACATTTGAGCCAGCAAAAAATCATGATTTAGGCAATCTAAGGCTTTTTAAATCGAAAAATAATGCACCACTCGGTTTCCTTGATTATTGAGTCAACTTATTCAGAGAGTGCCAGAAAATAAAAAATACTTTTTACCAATAATTTCTTAAACACCTTATTGTTGAAACCTAAGAGTTGAAATTGGTCGGTAGTTATTAGCATCATTAAAATCACCATTCTAAAAAATAGAAGTAACTTTGGCTAGTTTAAGGCACTCCGGAAAGCTGCCTGTTTCAATGATAATTTTGATTTTTTTGTAGAAATTTGAGAAAATGGAACTTTCTTATTTTTTAACAGGTTCGTAGGGAAACAATTTGCTCAACAACTTTTTTTTTGTATTTAAGAGACAGTATGATAAGATTAACTTCATTTTAATCGGTTGGTTGTAGGAACAAAGAGTTTCACTTCGCTTCTGAAAATTTGTTCATATTTCAAAAATATAAATTGCTGCTAATTTCAATCTTCTGAGCCCTCAACCCACAAATTCTTGGATCTCCTTATTAACAGAGCTTAGACAAAAAGAAAAAACACTGGGAATCTATAAATCCTATTTTGAAATCTCGTCCAGCAGCAGCAGGTAACATTGGTAAACCCCTAAGCTAGTTAGCTCTCCGAATCCGGCTGAATCCTGCAGGGTTTATGCAATATTTCACCGGAAATGCTCGTTAGTTATCAGGCAGGCCGGCCGGCCGTACGGGTCGACCGCTTTTGGGGTTATGTTTGGTCAGTGTCAACCGAGGACAACGTCGACGACGACTGCCCAGGATGACGATGCCGATGGTCATCTCTTGAAATTTGCAATTCTGCGACCAGTTCCACGATGGCATTCCGAATGGCACGTACGTTCCAAACAGTGTAGTGTTAACTTCCGGATTCGATTTTGACCAGATTGATTGGGACCGGGAGGCTTTTCCAGCGGCCAAGGAATGCCATTGGGGGAATTTGGGGGAAGGAAACACAAAGGCATTCGCTCCATCCGGTGGCATGTGTGTGGTTTCGCCCAAGCCGGAATGTTCGATTTCAGCCCCTCGGTTCTCGTTGTTGTGCTGCGGTTGTTATCGCAAGGGGGAAGAAATCAGGTGAAAGAGGGTGGGTGTTGACTTTTCATCGTCGATTCTGCCCATCTAGATGGGAAACTTGGAAGTACTTGGAAGTAAGAAGGAAAGGGGGGATGATATCTATTGCAATGGCCACTGGACACCAAAAGAGCGATGGGTGCTGCTGCAGGTGCATCTCCATAGAATAACTGCTCTCTCTTCCTTATAGTAAAGCATGGGCAAGAGATGCTAGTTAGATGGATAGATGGATGGATGGCCTAGTTTGGGGTTACAATTTATACTATCCTAAGCAAACAGCGGAGAGCGACAGAGAAACAGCTAGCTACTTCCACAAAGGATTTCATGGGTAGCATCAACGATGGGGATGCAGCTACTGCAGATTGTTGGACAAGAAGCAGCAAATAGCGGCTGAAAGAAGGCAGCAAGATTTGTGTTACCCCTACATACAAAGTTTGTGATATGTGTGTAACTTTTGGCTTATGCATTCTGCCAGTGATGGTGTAATGAATACATTTCCGGTTGGGCCTTCGCCAAACGTGCGGTTACAAAAAAGGATGTTTAGTTTTTTCATAATCATGATTCATATGAGGCCCTTGGAGCCAAAGGGGTATAAGTGCATAAAAGTTTATTTCGAGAAAACACGCTTTAAAGTTTTTATGTTTTGCAATTTTCCATATATTTTTCGAAAATTTGCATTTTGTTCTCGAACGTAAAAGTATGTAAACAAAGTTTAAAAAATCTGAAAAAATCACATAATCTAGTTCGTAATATGAAAAATCGTTTGGCATCATTAACTCAAAATCGACCATTTTGTCACTTATACCCCTTTGGCTCCGAGGGCCTCATATCAAATCTGCTGAAAGCCGTTTCTTGTACTCAAAGCTACCGACATGTTTTGAGAAATACCAATGTGGGTCATCGCTAAGCGACCTTAGACCACGTAATAAAACAGGAGAAATTTTAATTCAAATGTAATATTGTGGTAGGAATTCGTATAATGACAATTTATGGGTTTTTTTTTCTCAAAAACAATATTATAAAAATTTCAAATCATGAATTTGTCAAAAAAATCCTTTATTTATGACAATATGGTAGGAAGCAAAATATGAGAATGCATTTTTTCTAAGGCTCATAAACTGTTACACTAGAAGATTGATTTTGATTTTGCTTAATTTAGGACAAATGTTTAGGTCTCCTGAATACGGGGCATCTTTAGCATTATAAAAATCATTTTATTTTCGTTCCACCAAAATGCTTTTAATTTATTTCTGGGTCACATACCCGGAACACAGTTTTTTTATATTACATGCTGTTCAAGACTGTAAAAAAAGTTGACAGGTTTATTTTTTTCGAACAGATTCAATGAAAATAAGAAAATTTTATCAAGCCAATTCATTCTCACCTAAGTTATTTCATACAACATAATAAGGAAATTCAACATTCAGAATAAACATAGAGAAAACACTTTATTTAAAAATCATAGCCGAAGATCGCAGGGTGGCCAGCGAACCGGGAAAATCAGGAAAAACTTGGAATTTTGAATCTAAACCGGGAAAACTCTTTACTTATCGTTTTTCTCATACATAAATCTATTGAATTCTAAAGTTCATACATTTCCCAACAACTCAACACTTTTTTTTCTCAAAAGTTTTACATTTCATAGTTGTTGATTTAAGGTCAGCCAACGACTCGGTAAAAATAAGAAAGTATCGGGATTTGAATTCCACAAGGAAATTATGGAGAAATTGGGAATTTTTTGTATTCAGCGAATACATTTCCAGTGTTCTAGTATCAATTCCAAAATATTGTAAACAATCTTTTTTTAGCTCACGGATATTGTGCGGTGTATAGTTAAAAAATGTGTTTTTAATTAAAAAAAAGCCCCTATTAAAAGGTGAAGCTTAGATGTTTTTCGTTTATTTTAATAGTTATTTTAAAAGTGTTATTCAAAGTTAGAATTTTAAATTTTATACCCTAGAGCAGTTTTTTTTTCGAATCTCAGGAAAAATAAACCAGACAGACTTTGAGGTAGCGATGTGAATTCATTTTTTTTTTTTTTGTAATTCAATGGAAACATGGTTGTTTCTAATATGATTTTTTTAGGTATTTTTTTTTTATTTTCGGTTATTTTAAACTAAATCCAGTACAAGTACAAGTACAAGTACAAGTTTTTATAAAAACTAAACTTCAAGTTTCATTGCATTACAATTCAGACTTAAAAAACGCGTTAGAAAAAAAATTAAATGATACCTAACAAAAAAATGTTATTCAGTATTCAAGACGAGAATCGAAATAATATTTCAAAATGCTTTATCCCCCAAAGCTGTTCGCAAAATATCCGTTTCTGCAAAATTTAACCTATAGTTTGATTTGTAGTTCGATTTAAATTTCAACCAATTTTGATAATATAAGATTGATCATGAAGGTAATTTATTCTAGATTCTTAATGTTTCAAAATTAAATAGATATAATTTATCAGGTTATCTGTAGTTAGTTTGAATCAATAGAGTCTCGAAAAAAATATTAATTTTTAAATTATTTATAGTTCTGACAGCTTTGATGTATTTAAGTGTTTCTTCGATCTTTGAGTTTGTCAAGAATAAATCTACCTGACGATATATCAATATCTGATGAAAATGTTGACCACTATCCCGAATTATTTATGGAAACCTTACTTTAAAAAATGACATCCAATTTAGTAAAAATTTCAATTAAAATGAATCATGAACTATGAATCCCAATTTACAAATGAAGTTTTGATTTAAAAATCAGTAATACAATCCAAAATTTATATTTTTTTTTTGTTTTTTCTTCAGTCCAATCTTCGTTTAATTTAATTCCATTTACATCTCTCCATCTGCCCACATGATCAACCATTTTCTATAGCAATTTGCATCCTTTCAACTTTGAATGAATTTCTATCTGCCTTCACGTAAAAAAAAATCCTGTTCGACAAAAGAGACACTTTCTTTTTCCAACACTGTTTACTATCTATTTAAAAATAATCGTCTCCTTGATATAAATCTCTTTTTCTATTGTTCATGATCATATTTCAAATTTCAAAAACCCGAGTACGAAGTCTTCTGCTTATTCTGACTGTCTTCATTTTTGGTAAAAAAAAACACTATCAAGATTTTTATTTATGTATGTAATTTATACCGAGAAATTCAAAATTATCAATCGAAAAAACCAGGACAAAATTGAGAATTTGAAAATGAAAACTCGCTGGCCACCCTGTGATCGATCAAAACACCTAGCAGGTCACAATTTGTGCAAGTGTTCAAGTTTATGCAATTAAAAATAGATTATTTTTCATCAACACTGTTTTTTTGGAAATGAAATTTTATGTTTACTTAAAACTGTTGATAATTGAGGTTTTGTGTTGGGTAATTCCTTGGTTTTAAACAATTAGACCCGGATATTGCCAGATTTTTTTGTCGACAATTTTGAAATCAAATGCTTGGACTAAGTAATGGTTTTAGATAAAATAACCTGGATTTGTCCGGCCCAGATATGTGCTGAAAAATTCTGGCAACCTTATTCTAAAACAACTTTGATCAAAACGTCCGTACAATTTTGGAGCAGTTTTGAAACAGCTTGTTAAACCATTTTTAAAATTTTGTTTGAACAAACTCGAAAATCTGTTTTTTATGCTTCAAGATAAACAAAGACTGCAATCAGACAATTGTAAAAAAATTTATTACATCATTTAGGCAATTTTGTAGGTATTTATTTGAGGAAGGATTTAATTTAATTTGGAACATTATTGAAACAATATTTGGTTAGTTTTATAAGAATATAAAACAAAAAAATAATAATAGTGAAAGATTTTCAAAAGGGTTGGAAACAAGC
The DNA here is from genome assembly GCF_029784155.1 of Uranotaenia lowii. Lineage (NCBI taxonomy): Eukaryota > Metazoa > Arthropoda > Insecta > Diptera > Culicidae > Uranotaenia > Uranotaenia lowii. The sequence continues at coordinate 197,798,995 of NC_073692.1, forward strand.
TTTGGCAAATTTTGGATAAATATTATGACAAAACTATGAGAAAACATAAAAAAACATATAAAATGAAAGACGGATAACAAAAATGTTTATGAGCTCGAAACAATTTTATAGCAATTAAACTGGTTTGGCGAAATAATGATTTTTTTATAGGCTCCAACAAATAATTTTAGACTCATTTTAAGGTACTTTGTGAAAAAATTAAGCCAGTACTTAAAAATTCTTGAGAAATTGTTTTTACAGCAGTAAAACACACTTTCGAGGCTTAACCCTTGAATGCATAATGTTGTTTTGAAACAACACTAATCAAAATCCAAATATCTCGAAACGCGTGGATATTTTTGAGTATTGTATTGAGTAGATGTATTCACAAAAAAAATCCAGAGATTAAAAATTTAGACCTAGGTATTTTTTGAGGCTACTTAAATGTATGTGTGAGATATCGAACAAAGTATGCAAAAAATTGCAAAAATCAAATTTATTAATTATTTTGGGAAAAAGTTGTTTTTGAAAAATCGCTGTTATTTCTCCAGATTTGCAAATTCTAACAATTCATGCATTAAAAGGTTAATTGTAAAACATAAAAAAAAAGAACTTGAGACATCTTTATATAGTTTTGAGGCAACTTTAGGATCAATTTTGAAAAAAAAATAATAAAACATTATAATCATTAAACTTTGATGCAAAGCTTTCAGCTTAGTTTAAGCTTGCCAGAATTTTTTCAGCACGTATCCGGGCTGGACAAATCTTGGCTATTTAATCTTAAAACTTCGCAAAATTCGGGCATTTGATTTTAAATTGTCGACCAACATCCGTGAATTACCCGGGCGAATTTGGTCAAAACCCAGGATTACTCATAAAAAATCAAGAAAAAAAATAAAGAAACCTTTTTTTTTTATCAAACTTCATTAGCAGATGTTTTATCGTATTTGAGGATTTCAAAAAGCCTTTCATGATAATTTTTGTGAAAATTGCTCAAAAAATTTCGTTTTGGACGCAATAAAAAAAAATACAATACAATTTTTTTTAGTTTGATTTGAGAATAAGAATGAGAATAAACGCGGGAAATATCCTGACTTTTCCAATGAAATCCAGGCAACCGGGCCGGACCTGACTTTTCCCAAATTTTATATTGAATATCCGGGCTATTTGGCACTCTTAGGTCAGTTCAAAACACTTTTTATGTTTTGAAAGGATACCCCTTGAATAAAAAGAATATATTGATTTGCTTATTTAAAATAAATTGCAATTTGTCTGCTTCATTTAAAATCTACTTCAACATTTTGAAATGTGAACGAAAGCTGCAGTTTCTTGTTGAAACTTGGTCTTCAAATTTGTTTTTCAAAATCTGAAACTTTTACTGTGTTTTTAAAAGTTTCATGAATTATTGTATTTTGCAATAATTATATTTTATTTGTATGGATTCTCCATCCTTTTCCTCTTCCAAAGTGGAGATGGCTCACGAACTTCTATAAAATAAGTTTGCTAGATTGCCCGGAATTTGCCTGGGTTTTTCCTCACTCTGATTCTCATATCAAACAAAAAAAAACAAGTTGTGTTGTAAAAATTTGTCATGCTTGCGTCAAAACGATCGTTTTTTTAGCCTAAAATTTAATTTAAAATCCGTTGATAAATTTTGATAATTTTTTTTTCAAGTTTTTATCTTAGTTTTCGATTAATTAGTCCTAGGCTATGATATTCGTGGATATTGTCCGGATTTTCGTCGACGATTTTGAAATCAAATGCCCGGATTTTGCCAGGTTTTTAGACAACATAGCCTTGATTTGTCCGGCCCGGATACGTGTTGAAAAATTCTGGCAACCTTATTGTAAAACATTGTTAATATTTTAATTACATCGCATGCCACATTTGTCGCCATTTGTATGATAAGTTTTCCAGTCAAGCCAAAAAAAATAATTCAACAATGTATGTTTCCCGACTCCGCCCTGAAAAGAGGAAGGACTCAAATTTTTCGTATGCAAATATCCTCTCTCATGCCTTGTTTCTTGCCAAAAAGTGATATTCTTAAGCGACACAACAAAATAATATACAACTACGCCCTTTCCTCCCCTTTTCTCCCAGCAAGGCTGAATTGTTTATAACAATCATCGAAACATGCCTATCCTTAATACCTTCCCATGCCAAATTTGATTCCATTCGCTTGATAAATTCTCAAATTATGCCAACAAAATTGTATTGGGATCACTCCGCCCTTCTTATGTACTCACTGGAAAAAAAGCGGTGTCTCAAATAGTAATAGAACCGTTTCTCGAGCCTTAATCCTTTTCCGTGTGAAATTTGGTTCTATTTCTTAGACAAGTTCTCGAGTTGTGCAGAATATTGTATACGAACCTCCATTCTCCCTTCCTATATCCTTAATGGAATAATGGAGAAGTTTCATATAACCATTTCTCGTTTCACATGCTCTCCCATGCCAAATTTGGTTCCATTTGCTTGATTAGTCCTCATTAGTCCTTCCACTGGAAGGAGAGAGTGGCACAAAATATCAACAGAAACCCTTTTTGTTCTCGAATACCTTTTATGCGAAGTTTGGTTCCATTCGCTCGAATTGTTCTCGAGATGTGCAATAACCATTTTATGGAAACCCCACTACTAACAATGGAAAAAAGAGGGGTCTCAAATAATCATAGAAATATTTCTCGTATTCAGATACCATTCCATGTTGAATTTTGCTCCATTTACTTGAATAGTTTTTGAGTTATGTAAAAATTGGTGGAGAAGCCCTCTTCCTGTCTCCCCACTGAAAGAGGGGATGGTACCAAAGAATTAAGGAAACTTTTATCGTATCTACCCTATTGCCAAATTTGGTTCCATTTGCCCGATTTGTTCTTCAGTTATAGAATAAAATGTATGGAAGCCCCCCTCCCCCTTTCTTATTCCCCATTGCACAGTGGTTCGAAAAAGCAAAAAGTGGAACTTTTTTCCTAACGTCAATGTCTTATATTTTAGCTTTTAAGTGAATTCAAAACATTTGCTTCTTCAAACGTGTTTCATAACCTGAAAACATCAAAAGTGGTTAAAAGTTTACATGAAAAAAATTTAAAATTATCACTTTTTTGTTTCAAGAGATACAGCTTTATTTTTTTCTACAAAGCTGTAGAGCACGCAAAAACATGAAACATTCGTGAAAACACCAAAACTCTATCTCTGTTAAGAGCAGAGTTATAGAGGTTTCATTTTGAAAGTTATTTGAAAGTTTCTTTGAATCAGTTTTTCAAACCTAACTATTGTTAGAAGAGGATTTACATGAATAAAATCTTCTAAATATTTATTGAAACAAACAAATGACACTTTTTGTACAAGATTTTAAAATTCTACGACGCTTCTTAGCGCACTTATTGCATTTTTAAGTTTTATTTTTTATCAACTCCCCGTGAATTTATTGCAAAAACGTGCAAGTGGATTTTCAAAACCAATAAATCACATTGAAGCTTGAACCAAGAGTAACAAATTGATGTTGACGCAATGCGTTCATATTTGAACATGACAAACATATATTTGATGTGTCCAATGTTGCCATTGGAAAATTTCCAAACATATATATTCAAATTAAAGTTCGGAAAACTTTGGTTAGATTCGAGTTCCACAACTAGAACGTGAGCTTTTAATTTTTTAATCGTTTGCTGAAAGATGTTTCTTCTTGAAATTACGAACAGCAGATTGAAAAGATTATCCCGAACAAACGGTTCATCAATGCAGCAAATGATTTTTTCTCCCGTTCGATTGCGATGTAAAATTCCATATTCAATGGCATTTTGCTCTGTATTCTGTATGATAAAATACCGGAAAGCTCTGAACGCAGAGTTCTCCATTCAAAGGCGATGAAATAGAAAAGGTGACTTTGGAATAGAGCTGAGAAAAAAAACTCCACTCTTCCATGGCAAGAGCAATTCGATCTTCAGCAGAGCATATCGTTTGAATGCGAGATAGAAATTTTCCACAACATAACATCGTGATGAGGGGGAAAGCGAGGGAAGTGAACTTTTACAAACTATTCGTTTTATAGCTCAAATTTAACTCCCTCGCATTCTACAGTACATTCACCCATATCGGATGTTGGGAAACATTTTTTTTTCTCTTTCCGTATCCCATATCCCGTCAATTTTCCCGAGCAACTTGGGCATCATTAAAATTGATTGAGACATCACACTGGTCAATTTTGCGTGGAGCCAAATGGTTTGCAATAAAGATGTAAACCCCCGTAGAATTTGAAAAAAAAAACACATCCCCACGGGACACCAAAACCCTGCCCATTCACTTTTGTCGTCCGAGATTGGAAAAAATAAAAAATCAACATTGATAAACAGACGTGAACCGGGTGGGACTGCCAGAAGGAAAAAAAAACATCGAACCATGAATTTCATCCCATAAAAATGTCAAACACAATCACCATCCCCGCCGGGAGAGTGGAAATACCCAAAAGAGATTTTCATTCCTGACCTCATTTTGTTTCGGTTCTAAAGCAAAGCAACAGCAGCGACGCCACTTTTCTAACAGCATGCTGGGTGCTTGGAAACCATTTGGATGTCCTCCTGAAATGACGTCATTAAACACTGATCATCGGGAGACTGGTTTTCAATGGGCTATTCCAATGGGAACTCGCAATGAGCTTTTTCAGGATAAAAAAAACTAAGTTTGTTTGCTTTGATGATAGATAGTTTTTAAGATTCATGAAAATTAATTTCACTTTCTAGGGATATTTTAGAAATTTTTAGCTTGAACTTATGATCATTTTTTTAAATAAAATATTTCATAAATTTACAGTAAATTTTCAATAAATTCTTATTCTAATTCTAATTCTAATTCTAATATTTTTACACTTATATCAACAAGTTTATCTTGAAAAAACTAATTTCAAAATATCTTCCATGCTGATGAAAACTATTGGATTTATGTTTTCGTAGGTTTTTAAAATTCCTAAATGGTCAAGACACTGAAATAAACAGTTCTAGTCATTTGGATTTCTCATTAAAATTTTTAGTTGCGTTATGAAAAAAATATCGTTGATCTTCAAAATTGAAATATGACATTGATAAGTAATTCCAAATGAAAGACAACTACCTGTTACTCAAAACATACTAAGTTATGTGAAAACCACAGTTATTTTTAGCAGACTTAAGCCCTTGGCTTTTCCAAAACCTTTATTGAAATTGATAAAATAGTTTAAGATAATGGTGCTTTTGAACGAAAATCCAAATTTTAAATTCCATAATATTTCTAAAAATTTAGAACAGAATCATTTTCATGTATATGATTTTGTTCTAAATTTTTAGAAATATTATGAATTTAAAATTAGGAAAAGCTCGAGACTAAACATTCAAGATAAAAATTTTTGAAAAAAATAAAATTTTACAAAAAAAGAACCTATAATTTAAGTCGAAAACTAAAAAGGAATGTATAGAAACCGAATGTTATAGCGTTTTTTTAATTAAACAAAATGCTGGAATCAAAAAAATGATTATTTTTTCTAAATGTTAGAAACTATCCCGAAAATGCATTAATCCATCGAATCAATGTTAATTTGAAGTAATTATATTTATGAGAAATTGAACAAAAGATTTGTCAATAAATTATGAGAATATGAATTAAAATTACTAGAGCAAAGAATAATAATTTAAACTTAAAAATCCTTTTCGTAAAATCAAGGCCGTGTGAACGGGGGGATTTAAGAAGGTTAACCCCATGGAGATTTTTTCTAGTTAATATTTTTTATTTCAAGTAATAAATTTACTTTAGTAACTGGAAATTTCTTGATACCAAAAGGCGTTCAAAAATGCACAAGTGTAAACAAACATGTCAGAAAATTGGCTCGCTTCCGGTGAAATTTAGTCCTAAATCACTCCAAGCCATAAAACATTTCGTTTTACGACAATATATGACCTTCACGAATTGGAACTCATTTTTAATTGTTAGTTTAGAATTGCAATTTAATAAACCTTTTGTAGTTCTAGAGGTTGGTCACTTTTTAGTAACTTTGTCACTTTTTCAAGCTGGTCACTCACCAGCTACTTTTTTTTTGAAATTTGGTCACTAAAGTAACTATTTTCATTATAAACATTATATTTTCAAAAAACTAATTCAGCAATTTTTTCTTGTTCTTTTCAATCCTCAACTTCACATTCAAGAGTTTTGATAAATTACAGGAGGCCAGAAAGTTCTAACTTTCCCAAGGTGCAAAAAATTGTCTTGAGTCCAAACATACAATTGTTTTTTTCCTTTCAGCTTTTATTGTTGAAAAAATTTTAAAAATAGTAAAAAAAACATTTAAGAGTTTTTTCTGCATTTTTTAACAAATCCTCTAAAATAAAAAAAATGGTTTTGAACAAATATTAACTTTTTTTAAGACCGCAAGTATCATAAACTTCTGCGAAAAATGTTATAAAAGAATCCTCTTAGCAAAATACGGGAGTTTAAACAACTTTTTGAAAAAAATCTAACCCGTTTGAATTTTAGATATTTTTTAAAGCAAAAATCAAATCATTTTGCAGAATTTCACAAGTTTTATAAATAAAAGAAAACCCTTTTTTTCAATTAAACCCTTTAAATAAGTTTTTAATATGGTGAGATGTTTTTTTGAAATTTGAAAATTAAATTTATTCTATGTTGTCAAAAAACTTTTCTTTTCATCTTCATATTTTTTTTAAAAGACACACACCGTCTTAGCCGATTTAGGCTTTACATACTGAACAAATGACGTGGACAACTGAAGATTAACATTGAAAGAACAGTACCGAAATGGAAATCGAACCCATGCCATCAGTGGACCAGCGATTACCGTCTTACCACGCTAACCACTCGACCACCGAGACGTACAGTGATATAGTGATTCTTAAATAAATTAACTGAATTTCATGGAATACATTGTTTTAGTTTTATCGCATGTTTGAACCCTTTTTTCACTGTTTTTAATAAGTTGTCCTTTGATTTTCAATCCTGATTTTTTTTATTTGGAAAAAATAATCTTCTCCTCGCCCAGCCCATAAATCGGAATCTTTTGTAAGAAAACACAGTTCCTAGATTTTGTCTATTCTATGCCCCAATATTCCAATAAACAGAGACAAAATTTTCAAAGCTTAAAATTTTAGAATATAAAACCTTCTCTCAAAAAAAAAAATCATTTTTATTATTATAAAGCGAAGTAAATAAATAAATAAATAAATAAATAAAAATAAAGCTAAATTTTTAATGCGCAATGTTAACAATTAGTATAGGCTTCGTGCCTTCAATATTTTCAACAAAACTGGGAATTCCTTATTTTTACGCATTGTCCCATAGTAGTATTTGATCAAATCTACAATGAACTGGAAATTTATTTCAGAACTTGCATATTGAATGTTTCTGATTCCGGATTCTCAATCTGAGATCTGAATCTGAATACCAATTTTCTTCAAAATAATCTTTTTTTTAATCAGAAGTTTAGTTTTTATTTTGTATTCATAATTTAAGATTGCTCATCGTGCTTTTTTGTTTTGTTTCTTGATTTTTACGCTTTTATCTGTGAATACTATTAGATTTGAAGAATCATAGAAGATGGTTCGAAGTAAATGATAGGTTGAAAATGATCAAGTAGAGATTTTTTAGAAGCATTTCCATCGCATACTCAACTCTTGTTCAAGCATAGATCAACTATTTCGAAGTGTAATTTTTATTTTTTTAAAGATATCTGAATGTGAATGTGAATCGATTTATCCTTTGATTATGCATTTTAATCTTCAAATAAGACGTTTTTCTCCAGTCCTGAGCTATGATTTAAAACAGTTAAAGTTAGTCGTTTCAAACTAGTAAATCTTAAAAAAAATAAACAGTTTTAAACCAAATTTTAAATTTAATCCGCAATCGGAATTTGAATTCTGCTTCTGCATTTACGAAATCTACTTCTGAAGTTTATTTAATCCTTGTTTGTAATTTTGATGCTGCTGCATTTTTTTAGAAGCCTTAAAACGATTTAAAATCTGTCGTTGAGTTTTGGTGAAAAAAAAATTACTATCCGTTTTTTGTTTCTTGATTTTTGTTAAGAAATTTCTGGGTTTTGACAAAATTTGCCCTGATATTGCCCGGATTTTTGGTCGTCTATTTTGAAACCAAATGCCCGGGTTTTGCCAGGTTTTCATATAAAATTACCAAATTCTTCAAACATTAAAACAAATTTCGATACTATTTTCATCATTTTGAAACTCCGATTTTCAAATTTATTTGTAAATTTCAAGTTTAACCGAGAATTAATTAAATTTTTATAACTTTCAATTTGATGCCTTCAAATCCCGATCATAAGAGAAATACAAAAATATATTTTATAAAGAGACATTTTGATATTCAACTTTGATTTTCAATTTTAAATGATTTTGTTTTTCTCTTCTAATCGAAGAACCATACCTGATGTGTTGGATTAAGAGCTCCAGAACTCTAATAAAAGCTTTCGAAGCAGGCAAATTAAGGCAGGATAAATAACTGGTTGTATGAAATGAGATATAATTTATTTTCGAAACGACAATATTGAAGATTTTGATATCAAAGCTATATCTGAATAAGATCATAATATCTCATTAAGATGGGTTTGAGTAGTAGTCTTGATATGCTCTCCTGATCGGGATTCGAAATCACAATTGAAATGTAGATCTTAAAATTAAATCTGAAACCAGGTGTAAAATTTTTGATAGTTCTTATCAGTTTAAAATTTATGTTTATATTTAAAAAAAAACTCATGTTTTCAACCTGTATGTTGGAGTTTTAGTCCGAAAAAAGATTCTTGCCCAGCAATCATGAAATCGTATCAGAAATGATAACTTAAGTCGTTTACAATGGTGTTGCGATTCGCAATTCCAACTGCTTGGTGAAATCGAATATGATTGACAGTCCGCCATGTTTGTAAATTTTAAAATGTTTTTTTTTCTCTCGCGCGCGCGCTTCAAGTGAGAAACGGGAAAATATTGTCGCTGGCAACGATTTGAAGGCTACGAGAGCAAAACTTTGCGCTCTCTGTTTTGTTTTCGTGGATTAAGAAAAAAATTAAATTTAGGTATGTACATATATTGCCTCTACTTTGGTAGATAAATCCTGTTTTTTCAACTTTCATACGATCATTACTATGAATGATGCATGCATTAATGTATATGGAACGTATATCAAAACAGCATAAGAATATAGCTACAAAAAATTTTGCTGGGTACGCTCTAGATCTTTGTGCATAAATTTAAAAAAAATATTCAGGGCTATCTTAAAGTACGTTTATTTTAAATGTAATTTTTTCAGTATAGATTTCTTTTACGTTCCTTCATTTCAGATGGAGATAATAATGAATTACCAGCCAAAGCCAAATTTTTAATTATTTACAATTATTTTCACCCTACATGCAAGGTTGCCGAAAAAATTCTGTGTTTTGACGAAAAAAATGCTGACTTTCTGTGATTTAAACCAAATTCTGTGACGGTTTTTTGTGATCCTTTTTCCATCAATTTCATTCAAAACAAATGTTAACATGCAGCTTTTTTACATTTTACTTAAGAAAAATCAATTAATACCTATTACCAATTTTATCGTATTTTTTCAATTCAAATATAATTTTATAAAATTAATATTAACACGAAAAATTGAATTTGAAAAAGCGTCCCAAATTTTAAAATTCTGTGAAATCTGTGAAGATTCTCAAAATTCTGCGTTCTGTCACAGATTCTGTGACGAAAATTGGCTCAAAATTCTGTGAAATTATAGATTTTTCTGTGATTTCGGCAACCTTGCCTATATGAGTCCACAATTTAAAAAAAAATGAATGCATAATTTTGAAAGTTTTCGGGATGTGTTTAGAGCAGTCTTTTAAAGCAGAAATTTGTAGTCGCGAACAACGTCGAAAAATAAATGAAAACCTTCACGATATTAAGATTTAAATTTATTTTTGGACATGGTTGAAGATCAAAAACGGTCAGACTTTCAAAACAATACTTTTCTTTCTGCAATTATAAACTTCTGGGTGTTAGGAATATTCTTAAAAATAAGAAGGAAAATTTCACTTTTCTTTAATGTTATTGCCTGAATCTAGAAAATAAGAGCTTCTACAGAAACATTAATTGTATTTATAAAATCAAATTTTACAAAATCTGCTCAGACATGTAGTTTGTTGAAAAAGTTAATGTAGATCATTTTTAATGGTTAACCGCTTAGTCAGTCATAATTTTGAAAATCAAAACGAATGATTTTTTCTACTGTAGCTCAGCGATATTTTAATCATGATAAATTTAAATGTCTAGATGTAAGTAACCTGAAGCCAGGAAGTTGTTACTGCGTACTTGGAAGTTTAGTCTACTCCAGTACAAGAATTTGCTGTAGGGTGGCAGCAAAAAGTGTCAAATTTAGAAAAACCGATTATATAGGTTTTGTTGATTAGCCAAAAAACTGGCCTGAACAAAATTTCAGCTTAATTGGATTTGACTTAAGGGTGCCTAAAAGGGCTCGAAATTACGATTTGTTTTTTAAACCCCAATGAAACATCAAAGGGGTGACCAAAAGAAATCGGGAGAATCGAAATTTAAATTCTTATGCAAAATGACTTAGAAATAGAAATGGAAAAACTGGTAGATTTCTATGGAATGTTTAAGAATTGGTTTGGGAATAAATCACACATCACTTCAACCCCCAGTTAACCTTTAAAATTTTCCTAAGGCGTTAAAGACTAAATTTTATACAAGGTTGGTTCATTTGTATTCTGCTAGGGTGGTCCTAAATTAGTTAAAAAAATTAGTTAAAAACAGATTTTAAACACCAATTTAACAAAGTTTAGAACAAGAAATAAGGACAATAGGAAAAAGAACAAAAATTACAAAAATGATAAAATTTGCAAACATGGTGAACGTGATGTGACTGCCTTCCACAAGCATACACCAAGATTGCCGAAAAAAGTTCTGTGTTCTTGCGTGATAAAATTCTGACTTTCTGTGATTTAACCCAAAAATTCTGTGTTGGTTTTCTGTGAGGGAAATAGCACCAATTTCAACCAAGTCATGAAAAATTGAGGGTTTTTTTTACACATCACTATAGAAAAATCAATTGAATTAACAATCTTCACATGATTTTTCAAAACGGAGTAAATAATCTAAAATATATTTTGTCAACATTTTTATAATTTTTAAAAAATGTTCAAAATTAAAAAAAATCTGCGAAATCAGTTAATATTTCCAAAACTCTGTGTTTTGTGTGACAGATTCTGTCATGAAAACTTGTTAAAATTCTGTGAAATCACAGATTTCTCTGTAATTTCGGCAACCTTGGCGTACACAACTTGGTCAACGAAGTGGTGTTGTATTTATGGAATAGGGCATTCTCCTTAGTTCACAGCGTTTAAACCCGGGCCACTGTGTCGCATTCGAGCTCTGAATGGGCTTTAAATGAATTTAAATTTTTCCATCCATTAATGATGAGCATTGTATGCAAAGCCTGTGGTTGGGTGGCGAGGCCAGGACCTCAGCCAAAGCTTTTCTTACAGCCAAACCCATACATATTGTCCCCTAAACCATATGCATATGAATTCGCTGCTAGTTTTCCGCAAGAGTTTTCCTCCGATTTAGCATTTCCTCTACGACAAAGCCACGAACCGTGAAAATCTCCATCTCACACAAAACCAGAAACCCCAGGAAAACCTAAGCAAACACATTCGAAATGTGCCGGGGAAAAAATGCTGAAAAGGCAGCAAATAATAGCAAACATTCAGCGAAGCGGCAGCAACAGGAACAAGAAGGCAAAAAAAGGAAAAGAAAGAACCTAGCAGCACAAAAGACAGACAGAAGTAGCAGAAAAATCTGTCTCCTATTTTTTCGCATCGTTTCCGAAACCTTAGCGCCATCATGGGAAAAATGCAGAAATCATGGTCGTTTTGCCCCTTTACGTTTACTATACTTTACTTCGAGCCTGAGCTATTTTTGAGAGGCTGTGGGAATTTTAACTCCAGAGGGAGCACAGATTGGTTGGAGCGTTAGAGATTTTTTTCCCTCTTCTTTTTGGAATTGTCGTCGTTGTTGCTGTTATTGTTGTCCGCTTCCTTAGGGGGTTGATCTTTTCCTAGTTTTTCTCTCTGTTATTTTTCTTCGTGTGTCAGCCCATTCGAATCTAGCGCCTAGTAGTGGCAGCAGGATGGCCTACATTTCACCTGTCACCTGAACGAGCAAGAACAAACGAAATGGACAAAGGAGCAGCCGGGATGCTACCCATCATGGATGTAGTTTATCCACCCATGTTTTGGTACCTTTTATGCAGATTTGTTTCCCTGCTTCTGGGTTCGAAAGGTTGGCGGCTCCTGTTGTTTGAGTCTACCAGCTTTCTCTGCCATCGTTTTGCAGCATCCTCCCCGTTTAACTCTATCACGTGGCAAACGGGGATGTTCCGAGTGAATTGTTTCACTCGGCTCGTTCTTTATTATTCTTGCTACCATATTTTGCCATCATCGGCAGCTGCTGTCTTCATGGGTGATTCTCAGCTCAGATTGTGAACAGATCAAGTAAGTTTTATGTGCCGAATTCTGAATGTACTCGGCTCTTTCCCCAATAACATTCAGCAAAAATCATGTAGGATTTTCGGCTTTATCGGCTTTTAATTTTGGCTATGTGACAGTTGGGGTTTTAAAAGTGTTTTAAATCCCTTAGTGTAAGGTTGACAGTTGGCCCGGTTTAATTTAGGTTTGTCCGGATATTTAATACCTACACAATTTGGAAAAAAAAAGTCCGGTTCGACCCGGTTATCCGGATTTTGTTAATAAAAGCCCAGATTTTGCCCAGATTTAATCACTTTATCTGCCAAATCAAACAAATAAACACAAATTGTGATCTTTTTTTTTATTTATGTGTTTAAAACAAATTTTTTTAAACCAGTTTTATAAATTTAATCACGAGAGGGTTTTCAGAAGCCTAAACAACAATTTCACATATGCTGATGAATTTTGATGAGAACAAAATTTTCGTGTTTTTTTCCTTGACTTTGGACCAAATTTACCCGTATTTTGCCTGGATTATTTGTCGACAATTGTGAAATCAAATGCCCGGATTTTGTCAGATTTTTAGATAAAATGGCCCGGCTTTGAAAAACTTTTTCGGTACAACTTTGTATGATGTTTACTCTTTGGTTCAAACTCACATCGACTAATGAAAGTATTCGTTGTCATTTTTGTTTTGAATTTTTGCCGTTTTTTTTTGTCTTTATTTGAGAGGTTTTCAGCCAAAGGCTGGTTCACCCCTAAACTTGGCAGAAGATTATTTTTGACTTTAAAAACAACTTTTGTTCATCAGATGGATCATTTTGTTTTACTTTTGCCTCTAAATTAGATTAGATTGTATTTTACACTCATAGGTGTAATCTCTGTATTCTGAGACTACCAAAAAACTTTTTTTTTTAAATCAATATGCCAAGTTCAAGTTTTAACTGGTTTTGGAACGTTTTCAGCTGGCGCTTTTTTCATCCGTGTTAGTTTATTCCATAAAACGATTAAACGCTTTCATCAAAAGATATACATATCTCCAGTTTTATGGTATTGTAAAGATAATAACATGAAGTTTCAAATGCAATCAACGAAAAAAAAAGCGACTAGCCATATTTTTAGTTATTGAAGCTTTAAAAGAGTAATTTCTCAACACATATTGCCTCATAACTTATCCATTTTTAACAGAAAATGCGCATTGTAATTATCCAAAATGTTGCTGGTGATGTTCTGATAAAATATCATCATGAAAAAATAAAACCGATTCTTATAAGACCACCATAAAACTTCTCATTCAAGAGATAGATGTTTGATGTCTGCGACAAAGTTTCATGAATGTTTAAATTCTACAATATTGTGGAATAATTTAGGCCTTTATCTTATCATACTTAAGGAATAATTTTCGTATCTCGAAATCTTACGAATCATAAATTTTCCAGTAAAAATGATAACCTTTAGTAGCTGTTAAAGTTTGTCAAGGACATTAAATGCATCGAACTTAAAGGGAAGATGCTTATAATGATTTCCTGCTAAAGATTTCTCGATCACTGTGTAGTGTCTTTTTTAAGATTTAATGTATCCAAGCAACCAGAATTCCTTTAAAAAGGGTGCATACAAGCTTAATCAGCTCTCGTTTCTGTCTAAAAAGAATGCCCAAATTTAAGTTCATAAGTAGACTTTAAAGTTCATTTCAATGGCTGAAGAGAATGCTATTCAGCCTCTAAGGGAATATTTTGAACCTTCTACGCGCTGAAAAAAAACCCGGTTGACATATTGCTCTGACAACCAGATGTTAGATTGCTAGATTGCCGGTCTATCACGGTCTATCTCATTGATTTTAATGTTATGTTTTGATTATAAAAGCTACTTACACTTTGAAGATTGAACCGCTGCTATCTAGGTTGCAATGAAACTCACCATCCTCTCGACTAATCCTGCAATAGTTCGTTGCCACTGTCATAATTAGTATTTAAATTTAAACGATTGAATGGGTTGGTCAAGAAATTATACATTTCATTTTTTAAGGACTTTCAATACACTTAGGTTGTAAAAAATTACAAAATTTTTCGTTTGAAAAGTTGATTCGAAAAAATCTCTTTGACAATTATTACTCAAAAATAAAAGATTTATTCAAAATAAAATACTGGCAACAAGCGATGGTACGCTCCTCAATCGCAGCTATGAATGTTGAAAAGGATCAGAAAAAAACCTATGATGGAAATTTGGGAAATTCTCTTCGTCTTGAACCTTCGACGAATTCCTTTGCAAATATTAGAAATGAAAAAAATAAACAAACAAACTGATATGAACGAAACACATACCATGACATAAAATTGTCAGATATATTTGACATGTCGCTTAGAATTCCCAAATAGGTTCTTCAAAACACCAAGAAGCATCTTAAAGGTTCGTTAGACAGTTCTTAGCGAATGCAACCGACCTTCCTAAAAGAAGTTCCTTTAAAAGCGCTTAGAAGTTCCGTTATCGAAATTTTTATTAAACCTTTCAAAAGGCGATGGAAGTTCCTGAGTAACTTTAACGTGACTTGATTTTACGTGACTCACTTGAAGCTCACGTAAAACATTTGTTCAGACAAAGGTGAACTTCGGAGTTCCATCTTTAAGTAAGAACGCGACTTTTAGTTGCTTGGGTAGATATGTCAGAATGATTGCGTTTATTGATAAGGACGAATGCCTCCTGTGAATGCGTTTATTATATGCTGTTTCAATCTTTTACATCTTGCTGAATCATAGTCGCACAACCAGTGTTAAATGCGTCAGAATTGTCAGTTTGTCTGAATTTTTCAATGAAATTTTGGCTACAATTTTACTAATGATTAAACCACAAGCCCACGGAAAAGGTACTAGGTATGCCTTTTTGGACTTTTGCCAGACATTTTTTTAGGTTTCCAGACTTCAGGACTTTTGTTATTTCTTCTAGACATTTCCAGAGTTTTGAGTCTTGACATGAAAATTAAAAATTTTCGTAGCAAAATGGCAGGAAATGATTCGAAATAGTAATTGAAGAGTGAGGAATGCCACGAAGATTCTAGTAAGACAGGAAGTAATGCATAAAACGTAGTACCACCGACATCACAACAATAATCTCAGGCATTGATAGTATATAGAATGTATGATTATTATGAAGTAAGGAGTGTTATTCCGTCTCGATAATAGTGCGATCTGGCGACCAAAAACAAAAACGGTCATCACCTATAAAGTTCGTCATCCAGACTTTTTCAGACATTTTTTTTTAAATCTTCCATTTCCATCATTTCTGAAAAACAGTTGGCATCACTGGCCGTGACCGAGATTTTATCTCATGGCTGTTTTAACTGAAAACCTGACAAAATCCGGGGATTTGATTCCAAAATATCGACAGAAATTCGGGTATCTCTGGGCAAATTTGGTCAAAACCCAGGACTTACTCAACACAAATAAAGAAAAAAAAAACATTTGAAACCTTTTTTTCATCATTTTCATTTTCATGATAATTTTTATAAAACTTGCTAAAAAAATCAGTTTTGGACGAATAAATAAAAAAAAATTATAACGCAATTTTTGTTTTAATTTGGCAAATAAAGTACAAAACTCCGGACAAAATCCGGGCTTTTTTAATGAAATCCAGGCAACCTGGCCGGACCGGACATTTGTCGAATTTGGTTTTAATTATTCTTGCAAAATCGGAAAAAGTAGGACAATCTGGCAACCTTAGCTAACGTTTCAGCTCTATCCAAAAAGTTGACTACAGTTTACTTAGGCATTTGTGAATTCAGGGATTCTTCAAGCAGCGAAAAAGCTTAAAACTGGTTAGTCCAACTGACAAAAATTTAGTCGATTTTTATTTTTTTAAGATGCAAGGATGGTTCCTTTATTATTTCTTTTCGACAGGGGTCTAAATGAACCGTTCCAGATTGCCTGATTATAAAAAAAATCTTAGACAAATCCGGTACGGCCCTGATGCTTGGTTTTTTGACAAACTTTCAAGATATTTCCTGGATTTATTCCCACTTTGTAAAAATAAGCAAAAAAAAAATCAAGATTAACTTTTGGATCCAAAATGATTTTATTTCATATTTTTCATGAATTTATTTTGAAGCTTAGGATGTTATCAGAAATTTCCGAATATTGTCAGGTTTTTTGGATTCTACAATTTGAAATCAAATGCTCGGTTTTTGCCAGGTTTAAAAAAAAAAACTAGCCAGAATTGCCAGGTCCAGATATGTGCAAGAAAAATTCTGGTATGCTTAATCTATATGACTAAGGTTGCCAGATTGCCTGGTTTTATCTGGGTTTGCCCGGATATTTCATACTAAATGTGGGAACAGTCCGGCCTGGCCCGGTTGCCCGGATTTCATTGGAAAATGCCCGGATGTTGCCCGGATTTATTCACTTTATTTGGCAAACAAACCGAAAAAAACAAATAGTATTTTAAAAATTGATAATTTATGCCTCCAAAACGAAATTTTTGAGCAGATTTTATAAAAATTATTCTTGAAAGGTTTTTTTAAGCCTCTAATACGATTTAAAATCTGTCGATGTACTTTGATGAAAAAACTTTTTTTTCAATATTTTTTTTCTTGATATAAGTTGAATAATTTAAAATTTGCCCGGTTATCGCCCGGATTTCGGTTGTCAATTTTGAAATCTAATTATCGGATTTTGCCAGGTTTTTATAAAAAAATGCCCGGATTTGTCCGGCCCGGATAGGTACTGGAAAAATTCTGGCAACCTTATATATGACCCAAACTGTACCTGACTGAATTTCTGTCAATCTTTCTGTTCCCTATAGACACGGGAACTATTGAACCGATTTGCGTGATACTTGGCAGGTATCGGAGACCGGAGAAGGTTCTTATAATGATATTAGACCCCTCCTCTCACTGGAAGGAGGGTGGGTCAGCCCAAACAAAAGTAATATGTATGCATAATTTGAGAACTGGTCATGCAAATGGAACCAAATCTGACATGGTAGTGAATTTGGGAATGAGAAATGTTTCTATTAAGGTTTGGCATCCCTCCTTTCGTCCAGTAGAGAAATAGGAAGGGGGAATGGGGCCGCCATAAAATTTTCTTGCAAAACTTGAAAACTAATCGAATAAATGAAACCAAATTTGGCATGGAAGAATATTTGAGTATTTGAAATGTTTCTATGATGGTTTGGTACCCCTCCCTCCTTCGAGTGGAAGAAAGGGTAGCGAGCTCACATTTTTTTTGCGTAACTCGAACACGTATTGAGTAAATGGAACCAAATTCGGCATGGAGAGATTTTTGTGTACGTAAAATGTTTCTATGTTTATTTGGAACCCTTCCCTTCCTCTTAGTGGTAAGATATGGAGAGGTAAGGGGGCATCCCATGAAAATTTATGCGCAACTCGGAAACCAAAAAAGCAAATAAAACATAATTTATACGAAAAATGTTTCTATGGCTATTACAGGTCGCTCCCTCCTGATATTAGGAGGATAGGAGTGAGAGAAGTTGTACTTTAATTCAGAAATTTTGCGTTCCTTAAAACCTTATCCAGTAGATGGAACCAACAAAATTTTAAATGTAGAGATATTTGGGTACGTTAAATGTTTCTTAAATTATTAAACACCCTCTTTCCTTCTAATGGGCAGATACAAAGTTCCAGGGGGGCTCACATTCATTTTTTTCAAAACTCGAGATCTTATCAGAAAGAATCGAATCGAATTTGGCAGATTCGGATATTGGGATACCAAAAAAGTTTTCAAGATTATTTGGACCATTTATTTTAGATAAGAAACAAGAAGGGTCTCTAAAACATTGTTTTGAATAACTCGAGAACTTATCTAGAGATTTCAACCAAATTTGACATAAGAAAGCATTTAAATATATTAAATGTTTTAATTTTAGACCCCTCTCCAGTCAGGGAGGGGCTTTCAAATTAGGAAGAGTATTTGAGTACGAAAATGTGTTCATGATTATTTGAAAACCTTTTCTTTTTTTTTGGAACATAAGTATAGAAGGGCTCTCATACAATTTATGCATAACTCTTGAACTAATCCAGCAAAAGAACACAAATTTGGCATGGGAATGTATTTGGGGGCGAGGGATGTTTTTATGATTATCAAAACATTTCTTCTCTTTTCCAGTAAGAAGATGGGACAGGATGAAGGGGTCTTTTTTGTCATATCTCGAGAACTCATGAGGCAAATGAAATCAAATTTGGTATTATTACCCGCCTTACAATTGGGAGGTTCCGTTAAATTATTTGTTGCGTAGCTCAAGAACAAATGTTGTTGTTTAGCTCAAAAACTAAACAAGAAAAGGGTAAGCGATTTTGCAATGAAAATGTTTTCGGATACGAGAAATGCTTCTATGATTGTTCGAGACCCCTCTCTCTTTCCAGGAGATGGACAGGAGAAGGGCTCCCATACAAGGTTTATGTAACAACGCGAGATTTTTGAAGCAAATGGAACCGTATTTTACGTGAGAGCATTATTTAAATGCATACGAAAAATATTTCTTTAATGATCCTCTATCTTTTTCAAAGAAACGTGATGGAGTTAATGTGCATGGCTCTAGAACTTCAAAACAATGATAGAAACATAAATTTTTGAAAAGTGGAAATTTTGAAAATGGAAAAAATTTCAAATCATTTCTGGACATTAGAAATATTAGTTTTGGTATAACAATTTCAAGCTCATATTGCAGCACGCATTTCAAAGAGGTTGCATCTGAATGACATTGAAATTGATTTAAAATGATGTCCAAATAAATCAAAATTGACTTTTTTTCTCCAAAATTTCATTATTTTTTAGAAGGTTTAGGAAAGACCACCGGGTCAGCTAGAATCAAATAAATATCTATATGGATGTGCAGAGTTTTTTCTCTCTCTTTTCTTCTATCTGCAATCACACCGTGATAATTTTTCAACAAATAGAATGCCTTTGTTGTTCAATTGCAATTAAAGATTTTTTTTCAACGGTCACTTTCGATGCCGCTGCTTGATGATCCTAACTGGACATAGATTTATGTAAAATAGTTTTCAATGGAATGGCCTAATCAAAGGATACCCAATCAAAACTTCTGAGAATTCGTTTCCGATCTATGAATTTTTATTCAAGTTCCACGAATCATAAACTTGGGAACCACAGCTGGGAACAGACGTGATCTCCTATTCCCTGACGTCGGCGTTCCGATGCAGAACAAGCACAAGTTACCTTTTCGCGGGCGCGAAGGGAGAGACCAAGTTTAAATTTAATCTATCGTGTTTGCCCAACAAACGGAAAACCTGGTCGCCCGTTGAGGGGTCAAAAGACGGCGACGCGACGCCGAGGACGGTGCGAATGAGTTTTTACCCTTATTTTGCCGCGCCACCTTTACCTTTGTACCTGCGTTTATTAAACGGCGGACCCAGAAAGAGGATTCCGGAAAAGAAAGGGAAGGTATCAGGGTGAGGATTAAGATTTCAATAAAAGCAGAACCTTCCCTCTTCGTCGTTCATTCCACACCGGGGCAGAAAAGTTTTCAGCCGGAAACCTCCCCCGGAAGATGAGACCCTGCACCGGGCATTGTTCCCGGCTAATTGTTTATACTGACCCACTTTCTGTGGCCAGTTCCGGGGAAAAGGTTGCAGCAGCCGGAAGCAGGGACGACGACGGCTTCTCTCCATCAGGTCAGGGGGTATAATTTGACTGCCGCGGGAACTGGATAGACTTTCCAAGGTAAAAAGCCCGGCTTCCCGATTCCATGGGACCGCTTTTTAGAGACCACACCGTGGCAAACCGAGAGGCCTAAAAAGTGCCATGCAAACTTTTAGGGGTATGATTAAAATTTTACATTGCAACATTGGCTGGCGTAACAGTTGCTCGTTTGTTCCCACTTTTTTCTGTGCTGCCAAACTAAACTTGTCGATTTAGGTCCCTGGAACCCGACGACGACGCCACGTTTTCTGATTTGGAACATATTTGCAGCCATTGAAGCATAAACCTTACCCGGTCCACCTTTTGGTAAATAACCGAGAAGAAAAAAGGAAAGCCAGAAACACCAGAAAGGCCTTGGCGTGTGCGGTGCTCCCGAGATGGTGTGACCTTTTGGAGAAACTTTGATCAACTTTGTTCTCTGTGTATTTAGTGTTGGGACTGCCGTCGGAAGTACCGCGACCCAACCCTGGCTGGGAATTACCATTAATTATGGAAAAAGGGATATAAGCTTTGCCTGAATGAAAAAGGGGACCGGAATCGATCCGGAATTGAGAGTCCTAAATCGATTAACGGAGGCAAACGAGGGGCCCGCCGAAATTGACTGGATGTGTTAGTTTCAATTATTTTTAATTGACAAGCTGGCTGAACGTGGGCCGTGGGAATCTTGAAAATATTGAAAATTTAAGCTATAAACAGCTGAATAAACAATCTGGAGTAATTTGGAAGGGAAATTGAATTTGCTGCCTTGATTCGGAAGCAGAACGGCAAGTGTGTATTGCTTCAATACCAGATTCTGATATCAAATTTAGCTTTGAAATAAATTTCCGGTTTTCAGATTGAAAAATCAAGTTCAGATGGAATGTTCGGATTTCAGATTCGAATGAGAAAAATGAAATGATTTAAGACTTCAAATTCCTACTTCAAAGTTATGAATTGGATTTCCTGTGCCTTTTTTCTATTAAAGACTTGAAATTTTTTGTTGATTTGTTCAGAATAATTGTTGGTAGATTTTTCAAGTATTTCAAATGTTCAAAATTTAAATAACACTATAATTACGGAACTTAGAACATCTGCCTTCAAAGCTGCGTTCAAATGCCTTGCTTATATTTTACACTTAAAAGTGTAAAAACACTTTCCTGTAATACTTGCTTAAAGCAGTGTTTCGAGTTTTTGATAAAATTTTAAGGTTATTTGAAAATTTCGAATGATCGGCCGACGAACAATGTAAAATAAAAGAAATTCAAACTATTGTTTTCATTGTTGAATCACCTTCAAATTGCCTACAAGAGTGTCATACACATTTATTTTAAATTTTTTTAACCATCCAACCAGTCTAAATCAAGATTAGAGTCAAAGATTGAAAAAATAACTTCTTGACCATTCCAAGCAATTTTTTGTACTGTTTGAGACTTTTCTTATCGTTTTTTAACATTTTTAACATTTTTGTGTTTGTGAGGGCTTTTTTCTAGCGAATTCCATTATCAGACCTAAAAGTGAAAACCAAAATTCATTCTCTGTTTCTTTGTTTTAAAGTTATATTGGATTTTGGATCGGGTCACAATTCAAACCCATGATCAGTTCTCCAATTTCAAAACATTTTTCTATATTTTAGAGTGATTTAACTGGGTTGGGTGCAAAAAAGAGTTAAATTTTCAAAAAATAAAAAAAATGCTTTTTTGTTTCATTAAATTTTTCAGCATTTTTCGGGAAACTTTTTAAGGATATGAACCGAACTTTAGATCAGAGATTTTGATCACAATCCTGAATCAGATCTCAAACACTAAGAGTTTTTTCAAACTTTTAAGCGTTTTTGGAGTTTGGATTGTATTTTTAAAAATAACTCTTCAAAAATTTGAAAATTGCATTTTCTTGTCCGAGCTTTTTTTATATATATTCCGGAAATTCTTATTTTTTTTCGATTTGGAATTATAGGTTTGAACCTAGATTTTAACTCTTTTTTCTCATTTGAGCTTGAAAAATTACCTTCAATTTTTCCATTTATTACACAAATGAAAAGTCATAACTCCCAAATTTAACCCAAAATTCAAATGTTTTGCGTTAGCATTTATGTTATAAATAAAATTTAACATCATGAACAGCTTTCCAAGGTTGCTAAAGCAGATTGAGAAATCAAAATCGGATCTGAGAAAAAAAAAACTCTAAACATTCAAAGTTCTGAATTAATATCAGATTGAATTCAAGTAAAATGTCAAACGTGGATTCAGAATTCAGATTCAGTTTCAGAGTTTAGGTTTAGACCCAACAAATTGTAATTTGTAAGACCTAACTTAAAATTGAAATTAAGTTCGAATGTTTTAAGATAATATAATTCTTGTGTTCACTGAAGAGTAGCTCGAAACGTCTGAGCAACTGGTAAATTTTGGGTTTAAATAATAAAACTCGCCGATAAAAGTCGATAATAACCTTTCGTCGACCTTTCAATAAAAATAACAGCACATGCATTACAGAAAATTTCCACAGAGTATCAGGATTCAATCAAAGAATTCCAGTTGTATTAGTGGAAACACTATTTTTTTGTTTCTAAATTTGCTAAAATAATGCAATTACTAAAGAACTTTTAGATCTATCTAGAACATTTTTGTCATTGAATATTCCAATTTGAATTCTTTTCAACTCATAAAACTCTTAATTTTAAAGCCACTAGGCTCTTTTGATAAAGCCAAATCATGATTTGCGACGAAATGCGAGAGAAACAGTTTTTTTTTTCAAATCTCATGAGCAAGTTCTTCCCAGGGCCCTTGACTTAAAACAAATTATGAAATTGATATTGTTTTTAGTTTAGGGTATAGATGTCCAAGAAAATGTGTATTGGAAGGGATCGCTTCTTATAAATATTAGAAAAATATTCAACAGGTTCTTTAAATTATCAAAATTGCGAGTCAATCTTTCTTATAGTTCGTACAAAAAATCACAATTCTTGAAAAAAAATCTTTAAAAATGGTCCTATATTGCTTACGTATAAATTCACTTGATAGAGTAGGAGGTGAATACTGTTTTTTCAGACACGCTCTAACAAATAAACATTAAAAAAATATCAGCGCGATTCTTAACCGTCATATGCTTTTGATGTCTTGGACAAAGCTGCTTTAAAAGATATTGGCTGCGGCTTTGTAGAAGACAGTTTTACTCTATTTTTTCAATTAAAAAAGTTGGTTTGTCAAAATCATGGAAAAAATGACACGTCCTTATTTCTGATAGTGTTAATTAAAGTGCAAAGATGCTGCTAGAGACATCTTTTGTCTTAATCTAAAAGTTGCTGCATTATTAATTCTGGATCAATGTGCATTAGCATTTAAGATCTTTTCAAATTTATTCTACAAATATATTTCTTATGAAACAGATATTTTTCGCATAAATAATACAAGACAACAAAATGGACATTTTTCTTGCAAAAAACTTACGAACTGATTCAGACTTGTTTGGGGGTGCTGATTCTAACTTTGCAATCTGTTTTTTTTCTTAGCATATTTTCGAAATAACTTTGTAAAATAGGTAAAAATTCATTTAATCAATTTGTGCACTTTTTGGGCAAAACTGTTGAAAAATTGAATGGAAATTAAAGGTTTAATTTCAATAAACAACTTTCTCGAAGATCGCGAGTAATTTTTATTTCTGCAATACAAGTTATAGAAGTTTTCATATTGTTTATTTATTCCTAATTTTGCGAAGTACGGCAAATTTGACGAAATTTTAAAGAAATTTTAATCCAAATAAAATCTTAAATATTTCTCAAAAAAAAATTTGATCGTTTTGCACTCTTCAACAAAGTTCTTAAATAAATAATTAATCTTTAATATCCAATACTCGAAGACATTCTTCAGCGGTGTAAGAAATACATAGTTTTAATGATATCTACTTAAGTTTCTAAAAATTGTACAGTTTAATTCTTTCAAAGCTATATATCTCTATATCTATAATTTCTAGGGAAAATCTTAATCCTTGATTGCAGGCCCGTGCGAAGGGCCCGTCTGTTTAAAAATTCAATTTAAGCTAGAAATAACAACAAAAACAAAAATGCACAAGAAAATAAGGACATTGATTTTAATCAATTTTCTTGCCCTCGACCATCACACAAATTCGAAAAATAGTAAATTATACTAATACGATTCAAAGTAAACCGGAATCAAGTTTCAAATCAATGTCAGTTCTGGTTAGATATAAATTAAATATTCAAAAAGATTATGAAAAAAACTAGAAATTTTATGTTAATATTTTCGCAACACCAAAAACGAATGCAAATTAAAATTTCGAATTTAACTCATTTGATACTTTGGACATAACAATCAGTGCACAGAAATAGAATACATTGAGGTATTTTTTACGCCGTTTTTTTTACACGGATTTTCGAATTAACGCGGTTTTTGAGAGAAAATATAAACTTAGAATATTTTTGTAGTTGGGAAAATCTTAGCTCTGAGACTCAGAACGTGATACATGAGATCTGCGACCTGAGACTTGAGACCTGAAATATCAGACTCGAGATCTGAGACACGAGACATGAGACATGAGACCTGAGACCTGAGACACGAGACATGAGACATGAGACGTGAGACATGAGACCTGAGACATGAGACATGATACCTGAGATATGAGGTATGAGACCTGAGACATGAGACATGGGACATGGGACATGAGACATGAGACCTGAGACCTGAGACCTGAGGCATGAGACATGAGACATGAGACTTGAGACAATCTGAATTCCACACTGTCAAATATGCCTCACTATATTCTACTATTCTATTAATCTAATTGATTTTGTTTTCTATCTTAAAAATAAACTATCATTGTACGCAAATTTTTAAATAACCATGGTTCTTACGCGTTTTTTTTGGCAACGTGCTTTTTTGCGCGGATTTTATAATTTGAATGGAATTTTTACGTGGCTTTTCGAATTACGGGTTTTTTTTACGCGGATTTTCGAATTAACGAGGTTTTTTTACGCGGATTTTTTAATTAATGCGTTTTTTTACGCGGATTTTCGAATTAACGCGGTTTTTTCACGCGGATTTTTTTTACGCGGTACGAAACCCCCGCATAAAAAAACCTCAGTGTATATAACATATAACATATGATTTGGAAAGAAATTGAATTCGAATTAAAAAAAATTCAGATTAGATCAGAAATTAACCGTAATTATTTTTTTTAACAAATTTATAATAACTGTTAATTAAACATTATTTTAAATTGCATTTAGTTTCTTTTTTTTCACTTGATGAGTTGATTGAAAATTTCTTCTGTAACATTTGGAATTTGAAATAATATTCGATAAAGATTTGAAATGGGGATTTTCGATGAGGAAAAAAAATCAATTTTGAGCTCTAGAGAATTTATTCAATAACATAGATGATGATTGAATTTATTTGATTAAAAGAAAAAAAAATTATTCCTAGAGTGCGAGGGATCAAAGGCAGGGTTAAAATTCTTTTTTATATTCAAATTCTACGAGTTATAAAAAGGAAAAGCTTCAAAAGGTGATGATTATTTTAAGTTAACAATAGAAACGTTATATATTTAAAATACAACATGTTCAATTTATCATCACTGACAAAGTACAGGCTGACTTCTTGAATGATCAAATTCGAAATTAATACCAACAAATAAAAATAAGAAACTCCAAAGAACTTTATAGGCTTCCAAGATCATGATTTCAGAGCACTTAAACTCAGAGTAGAAAACAAAGGCTTATGAAAAATATTTCAATTTGTTTGTTTTCAGAAAGTTTATCTGAAATTTGAAAAAAAAAATCGTGTATTTGGTATATATATTTGAAAATAAATTTAAAATGGTAATTCAATTTATCGCCTTTCTTGGTAAAAGTTCTGTAAGAACATTTCAAGATTATGAATATGATTTTTTTCCATGAAGAACAATTTAATGATATATGATGAAAATGGCTTTTAATAAAATTCTTCTAATAAATAATTTGTCTTGCTCATTTTCAATATCTGTTCATCTTCTAACTTTCTAGTCTTTTTTAATAACTTACGGTGATAAAACTTTTCAAGAATAAAACATATATCAAGGATGAAAATGAAAAGATTTACTATTTTAGATAGATTTTTTTCTATAAAAACGTCATTTTTCTTTAAACTTTTATGGAATCTAATTGATAACTCAAGAGACACCATTTTGTTGTCTGTGGTCGATTTTGGCGACCTGAACTCGAACTTTTCTAACCCCTCCTCTTGGTGATATGAATATTAGAAGCTTAAGAATGAATCAGTTTTGAGTGAAATCAATCACTGATGAAATAACAAACCTACATGAAAGACATAAACTGATTTTAAATTTTTTTTTTTACTATGCTTTATTCAATTAAGGAAAATAATTTTCTTGATGATGATAGCCATGAATGACCTGATAAAGTTAAATTTTACCGCTTTGAAAAATTTTGAGTTGATATTTGAGACATTATTAAAAAAAAAAAGGGTTTTATTTCATTTAACAAATCAGTTGAAGCCTGAAAAACAAATTGATTTTTTTCGAATATTTTAAAGTTATGTCAGGAAAGTGTAAATTTATCTTCTATATATATAAAAATGAATGTTTGTCTGTCTGTCTGTTCCCTATAGACTCGGAAACTACTGAACCGATTATCATGAAACTTGGCATCTGAGGGTTTTTGGGGCCGGAGATGGTTTCTGTAATAAATACAAACCGCTCCGACCTAAGGGAGGGGGTGCTCCCATACAAAATTAGTAGTTTTTCGAAACAAATTTAAGTCATGACATCCATTTTCTCGAGATTTTTTTTCCTTTGGGCGGTTTGTTTTTCGTCTCCATGGTCGAGGCGTCGCGAGCCAACGTCGCGAGAGGATAGTAACCATGACATAGCATACTGATCAGTTGGAATATTTTGGCGCGTATTTCTCAACCAAGAATATTTTCAATGAAAGGGGTGGCGATATGAAGCCGATTCGAATAAAACATATACATTTTTTTTTTTGCCAAAATCTGAAATTGAAAAGTCATGGCATCCATTTTCATAGATTTTCTTTTATTTGAGGGGTTTATTTTTCGTCTCCATGGACGAGGCGTCGCGAGCAAACGTCGTCGCAAGTGGATAGTAACTAAAGCAAACTGTTTATTGATCGCTTCAAGAACTTAACAATCAGGCGCCTGTTTCTCAACCAAGTACCTGCCTAGGTATGTTTCTTATGAACGTGGGGGCGATATGCAACCTAGATGTGTTTTTTTCTTGCTAAATTGCACGTGGTAATAAATGACGCCTAGATGTGATACGGATTGGCATTTTATCAATCGAATCAAAACCAATTGAAAGATTTGCAAAAATACTTCCATATTCGTTCGTGTTAATGTAGGTAGCATTCGACTTCTCATTCAAGGAACATTAGAACATTATTTTCATTTTATTTACATAGTATTCCGTCTCACATGTCGTATGTCAACTTGACGAACATAGTTCCTAAAATTAACTCGGTCCATGGCAACCGTTCTCCAATTTCTCGGGCACCCCACGTTCATTAGAACATGTTCAAACGTTCAACTTTTTCTGTTAAAAAAAATTAAAATTATGTTTTCTTCTAGAAATTGTTACTTCGGCCCAAATACACAACTGAAACTAATTTAGAAATGAAAATGGGAGCTTTTTATTTTAAATAATTCTGAAAAAAAACCATCGTACTTTTTGCTTACATACCAATTCAAGTACGTACTTAACATGAAAAGTGTTTTTGGCTGCATAAAAGAGACTTTTGATCCGCTTCGTTTTTGAAAAGCGAGACTTTAGAACTGATATTCAACTGGACGTAAAATTTTTATGAGAAATTTTCAACTTACACGGTGGGGCAAGGGCAAACGTCGAACTATTAAGAAATTCATCTTCAAAAAGATTCAATATGTTGGAAAGACCAGAAGGGGTATTCCGAATATTGAAACTGAAGCGGAAATTGAAAATTCTTAAATGTCTTTGTTAATGAAGGTCATTCCCTTTGAACAGCATTCGTTAAAAGTGGAGTAACAAACATAAATTTATACTGCAGGAATACCGCAGACATATCAGTGAAACTTGATAGAACAAATAACAGGAATACGTATTAAATTCATTTTAAAGCCATTACTCTGAACCATCTGTAAATAAGCTTTGCATTGACACTTGCCCCAATATACAGGACAAATGTAAACTTAGAAATTTGTTTTTGCCAACATTTTTGAATATTTGACTTTCAAAGAGAAAATAAAAAAATGCTGAGAACTTATTTAGTTATGTAACTGATATTTTTTTTTAAATATTTATAATTTTTGCCGTAGTAAATTTATTTAAAAAAAAGAAATTTGCACTGTATTTTATATATAACTAATTTTATATATTTTTCATTACCATGATCAGTGCTATTTGGAAAAACTTCAAGCTATAATGTCTCATGCCCACGAGTTTAGAATATGGCGAAACATTTTTTAACATAATTTTGGCGCAAGAAGGATAGATTTTCAAACTGCTTCGTAGCTACCTTCTTCAAGCAGTGGGGGACAAAATTGGAAAAGATGGGGGAGCTCCCATGTAAATTTTAGATAAAGAGCATTTTAAAGAAGGGATCATAATTAAAAAGGTTTTTTTGGGTACAGAGTACAAATTTCAGATCTTGAAAAACGAGTTTCAGTAAATAATATATACCATCTTTGAATTGCAATTCAGAACTGCAGCTGCAGCTCTCATTTCAAAGTTGTTGGTTCTTAAGTATGATGAGGTTTGATTTAAAAAAAATGCTCTCTTAAATCTAAATTTGAATAAATTTTTACAAATTACATTTATTTTCGGAAGGTGTAGCAAAGCACAACGGGTCAGCTAGTCTTAAATAATTTTGACCCATTTCCAAAAGTTTCAGGGCACCAAAATTAATAAAAAAAAGCTCTTTATTTCTCACGTCAAAAATGTGAATTGTGGGCTCGTTTAATTCGTCAAAGCCCTTTTTAATGTGGAGTTGGACATTAAAAAGATCAAGAAATACAAAATAAAATTAAGGCTGGAATAGATAAATTGAAAAATATTTCATATCAGCCTAAAATTTGTTATGATATGAAGTATTTTTTTTTATTATAAAAGTGATAAGCAATAAATTAATGTATGAACTTGTTTGGATATACTTCTCTAAAAAAACAATTTTATAGACGAGGTAGTGTTTTTGTGTGTCAAGATTTCAATTTCAATACAAAATGTTTATGAAATTGTTAATCGAAGGTGACAATTAAAAATTGAATTCGTGAACGTTATAAGTGTCGTAGAATGAAAAGCCTTAGGCCTGATGTGAATAAGGTGGATTAAATACCGCCGGAGATTAGCTAATTTTCTGACATTTTTAACACTTAGTTTGAAACAGCTTTTGGGTATGAAGTATTTTCACGTTACTACGGTAAATTTCTTGAACTGAAAATTTCACTTGAGAAAAAATCTCCATGGAGAAATGATATGATATTCGATTTTTCTGCATAGTGCAATTGAAATCCGTAAAAAAAAACTTTAAATTTTTGATCACAATGTTATGAAAAGAATGTTTTAGAAAGGATTTTTTAGTAGTTTGGAAGCGAATATTCACATATCTCCTAATGACTTATCAGCTAATAAAACATAACAAAACTTTTAAACCCTGCCCTAGATGTTTTCCAAGCAATTTGTTAATAATAAACTATTTTTGCCCATAGGCTTCCAAATTAAAATAGAGCTTGTGAAATTTGTTGCTTACATTTTTAGGTCTTCCAACCTGTCTTGAACATATAAAAATATGACAATTTGCGGCCTCAAAAGAATTCAAAATCATTTGCTCAATATTCATTGACATTCGACTTTTTCTCTCAAATTGTTAACTCCTCCACTGAGCCAAAAGACCATTGGCCGGGGTCACTAAAGCCAATCTTTCATTGCACTTAAAGGGATCGAAATTGTCTGAAAGTCGACGGCAATTGGTCCACTTGACACCATTTGAACCTTTCCCGAAGTGCTAGGGCACATTTTTCTATCTGACAGCATTGACATAATCTTTTCCAAATTAAGGGCACCTCCCTTCGCTTTTTTTCTCTCTCTCTTTCTAGTTAGGACTTTACCAGCTTTTAAATCATCGCTCTGGTTTGTTCCAAGCTCGAAAGTTTAAAGGCGGGAAGAGAAGAAATCAAAAGGAACAGACCCAAGCCAGAAAATAACTTGAAAATGGCGAAGGGTAAAAGTAAATACTGACCTGTGCTCGTGGTAGGCATCCATCTGTAAAAGTTGGGATTTCTTTTTTGGTTGATTCTGTTTGAACCAAAAGTTTGTGCTCTGGTTTTTTGATGAACACGAGCAACCGGGCGGTAAAAGAGGAAAAAAAAAGTGAATGTCGAAAGGGTAATTGTGGGTGGAGCCAGCAGGATTGTCTGAAATGGTTTGCCACATTCTAAGAAACAGATAAAAGCGAGAAACGCTTTTGCAGTCTTTTCCCCTTAACATTTCTCGAAAGTGCAAGATGTTGACCATATGAAACGCTATTTTTTACGAGCTGCTGAACATTTGAAAAGCAGCATTGTCCGTCCAGGGACCCGTCGTCGTGTATCTTCCGTGAGCTTCCGAAGGGACCATTGAAGGAAACCATCTGCTGAGGGTTAGAACAACTGGAAACCGACATTTTGGACCATCCGGGTCAGAGATCTTTCGCACTCACACGAACAGGTAAAGCGATAAAAGTCAAAATGTGTGTAGGAACCCTACATGTGCTCCGTGAGTGAAATAAATTATTCGCTTTATGCCCGGGCAGGACTTTTTGGTCCTTTCCCGACTTCCCTTCCGCTTTGAAGACTGTGTCCTGATTCTGAAAGCTGCTTCTGGTTTCTACCGCGGTGATGATGATGATGATGATGATGGTTGTCTTTGGTTTGGGTTTAGAGTCCGCGGGAAGTCTTGCTACCGCATCCCGAGACGACGACGACGACGACGATGGCAGATTGAATTTACACCGGAAGCTTCACGGCCAATAAAAAGGGCTTTCGACAATCTGCTTTGTCCTTTCGTGTTGCTGGTGTGCTTTTTCCATGTTTGGAGGCAACCTTCCGAAGACGACTGTTGCTGGCCATACCATTCTGGAATTGCTTGCTGTTCATGCTGCAGAACCAACCGGGTGGAGAATCGGCTTACCTTCTGCCATACAAAGGTACCATAGGTTCTGTCTGGAAGCCGCTTCCGCCGTTATGCTCCATTTACCAGGTAAAGCTTTGGACATTCGTCCGAAGACAGGGGTGAAAGAATGGTCTGCTGCGGATCTATAACATCACATTTACGGTTATTTTCTAAGGTCTGTTCTCGGGCCTGTTTGATTTTCCCGGTCAGATAACTGACACTGGAATAATGGCTGGATTTTGAGAACCATAGATTTTCTACCGGATTTGCTGCCAAATGTCTTTTCTTCTTTGAAGTTTTAAAGTATGAAGAATAAAAAAAATAATTGTGTTTATGTTTAGTTTTCCTCATTAGTAATAAAGCAGTTTACCCGAAGCAGACAATCCATTTTAACAAACTTTAAGAAAGACAAAAAACAAACCTTTGCTAAGTTTAACTGCGAAGTTTAACGGTCTAATATGGGAAAATAAGAAATGCTCATTTTGGTGATAGTTTTGGGATATTTTTGAAGATATTAATGTTTAACCAACGGAACGATTGATGGAATTGGGGTAATGATTACCTGTACAGATCCCCACACCGAGAACCGAGATTGTGCTGTATCTCCGCCGGAAGGAGAATCTTACTTGAAAGTTCTATTGAGTCGCTTAACACCCAAGTTAGTAACACACAAAATTCAGATCATTTTTGTGAATTTCATATCAGAGTTGATAGCGAACTGGGAAATCCGGGAGTACGGGAATATTTTGGAATTTCATTGGCGATTTGCAGCTCAAAACGACACTCAGAGGGCCTTGCGATCAAAATGATGATGTTATGGACGCAAGTGTCAAAACGCGTAGTAGTTTTTCAAAACACAAGACGGTTTATGAAAATTTCGCAGTCAAACAAAGTATTTAGCCAGTTTCGATTGGATAATATGGTAAGAAAAAGTGAATTCTTGAATCGTCTATACTTTTCGAAACATGTTCATCAGTTTATTTTCATTAATTTTTAGTTCTCCGGAAACACATGAAAAGTATCAACTTGAAGCTGCTTGGAAGGCCTACACTCGGAAAATATGTTTAATGTGCCGTTTTTAAAGCAAAAATTTTCGGAAAGGGGCGATTTGTCAAAAAAAACGGCTTGGAAAGAATTTTTGTTTGCAGCATTTTTGAGACGAAGATTTCTTTGTTCGTAATATTTTTATTTATTTTAAGCAAGTTCTTTTTCGGAGCTAAGTAGGCCTTGCTTGAATATGGTCGTTTTTTTTCCGCGGTCGCGTTTTGCTTCGATAATGGGTGATAGTTTAAAATTGAAGAAAATTATCAAAATATTAACAACTTATAACCAAAGTGATGTGCATGTGAAAGATAAACCATTACCCGTTTAATAAGATGTATTGTCCTCGGGAAATTGAGGCGATTGGGAGGCGAGTTTTTGTGCTGTGGAAGGCTTGATTCATTTTAAAGATTCACAGAAGAAAATATGAATTATTTTTGAAAGAACAGTAATTTTTTTGAAAATGGTGAAATTCCTGTCTAGTTGGTTGAGAATATTATTTGAGTGATTATTGTGTGATAGAAGAAAGTGCCACAAAGAAGAAAGAAAACGTGAAGAAGAAAGTCCCACACATCAATGTGGCGGTGGAGAATACAGTGCCTTTGTGACAAATTTTGAAGGAAAAACTAAGCTGTTCTTCAATTTTACTAGTTTTCATGATGAGGTTATGCAGTTAGAAAATTCGTGGCAGAAAATTATACCTTGGCAATAGCGAAAAAATAATGAGGTTTTCAGATACATGTTTTCTGTTGCTTACGACCTTGGTTTAAAGCTACTTTTTATTTGGTTGAGTCGTCGAAGTTTATTGAGTTTAATGAGCCACTGCTTTGGTGTCGTTGGGGCATGAGCTGTTCGCGAGGTGCTGTGTAGAAGAGGGGATTTGTGGTTCCGTGAAAAACGGATGAAGACTGATTTTCACTATCGGTCAAATTGACAAGGAAGAATTTCATGATTGCTGCGATCTTTTTGGATAATTCAAAAAGGAGGACGTACTGCAGTGCTGCTGCCCTCTTACGGAAATGGAGATGTTAAGTTTTCCGTTATTTGCAGATAATTATCTACAGCGGGGTAATCAAAGCTAAGTATAATTTCAACGCTGTTTTATGTTTTTAAATTGTATAATGGCTTTGAGTTACTAAAAGGTCCCTTTACAAAGAATTGCTGTTCGAAATATCCATTTCAATACTGAAAATTAACATCGGTTATAGCATCGCATCTTATTGTAAGTCATTAAAACCATTCGAGTTTTTAACAGAACTCGAAAGGTTTGGTTTTCCTTTTAATGTTTTCCTCTGTTCTTTTTTATTTGCAAGAGCGAGTAAAGGCGCTATATCCTTGGTCAATGACCTGAAATGAGAGTGCACAAAAATCCAAAATTGTAAAAAATTAAAATTTGATAATTGTATTTAAAGTTAGAAATTTCATAATTTTTACGCTCATGATGTCAGATTCCCAAACATAATTTGCTCCTTATGTTTTGTGATTTCTGTGTACAAAATAACTCATTTACAGCCGCTGAAGAATGATCAGAGCCACACTTCGTTTTATCAACAAGGAGCACTTTCTAGCGTGCTTCCAACGCATTGCCCTTCGGAGCGTATGGTACTGGTGGTCCACGCTTCTTCTCTTTTTTTGTTCCTGACGTCTCTGCGTTCTCTGCTCCACAGTTGGCCCGGCCGATTTATGTTTTCTATTATTTTAATGTTTTTATGTTAATATAATTGAAAACATGAACAAAGACAAAAAGAATAATAACAATCTTTTATTATTCTCCGGGATCAGGCATAAGTTCTGGCTGTGGATGTACGATTAGTGATTAGTGATTAGTGATTATTTTAAGCAAGTTCTTTTTCATAAAATATTTTTTAAAAATTACTTTTAGATACCTTTCAAGTTCTGAAAAAGAAACCAGTTGTTAAGGATGAAAAAATAACTTGAACCTCCTCCGGAAAATAAATGCCAAAGAATGTGACGGAACGGACGGAACTGATTAGGCACCTTGGCAAGGGATGTTCTATTTTTCTACGGTACCTATCATAAATATTATTCGCATCGGCCTTACGAAACCACACGCCATTGACAGAATTTTGCGAGCCGCATGCGACCCAGCATAAAAAAAATTTAATCTATATATTTATGCATAGCTATAAAAGTAGTCAAAGTGGTTTTAAGTCATTTAGAATTGAACAGTTGGGGATTTTTTTTTATTATCTGACAATTTGCGCCGGGGGTCTTCAGATTTTCCTCAAAATTGAAAATTTGGTTCATTTTTGCGACTTAAAAACACATGTATTTTTTCAGATTTCTAACATTTTTATTTTTTTAGTTAGCTTCGGTTAGATTTTTTTGTAAATAAAAAATAACCATTTTTCAAAGCTACATAACTCTGTTATTTTTCAACGGAAATTGAAAAATAGCACATCAAAATGCATCAAAATTTTATCAGCTTTCCAAATAAAATAGTTGCAAAAAATTAAATAATGACCTTCAACATGAAAAGTTGTAAATAAACTTTAAATGGCGTCTAAAAGTACCGTCTGCACCACCGAATATTTTGCAAAAAATACTATTGAATAGCTCGATTTATGATGCAACTTTCATCTGAAGACACCAAAGTGGGCCATTAACACCTTGAAGAGTTATGAAAGAAATAATGGCAATAAATCTCTATTTTTGCATCAGAAACAAACAATGGTGGAACAACTGCACTCACATATGGAGATAGCGCGCATTTCTAACAACATGGAAACAAAACAACTTACCAAAGCAGGTAAAAAACACTACTTTTTCGTTCCTTTTAGAGTGTTTGCAGCAAAACTGATTTTAAATTTTAACCAAAATTCTTAGTATCGTATTGTTAATGTGATGTGACTAATAATAGGAATGTTGCTTTTAAAACCTGGTCATATACTATATAACTTATTAACTTTTCGATCAAAGATTATTGTGGAGCATAATCAATGCCAATAGTAGAAGGTTCAGTACCTGTGTTTGGGATCACAAAAATGTGATTAAAAAATGAAATATAGACGTGCTTTACATAGTGTTTATATCGGGAGCTAAGCACTGGACACCAAAATCATTTCCCAATGATCAAAAAAGTATGAGAGTGGCACTAATGTTGTAGAAATAATCAAAGAGCTCAGTATGGCCAGCCCAGGCTGTAAAATGATGAAAATATGATACTTTTACCGTATTCGTTCTCTACATTCGCCCAGTTTTGAGATTTACCATACTAGAGCGAACATAATTCGTCGTCAGTGTTTTGCTTCCTCGATCGCTCACAAATGAATCTTCAGTGTTCCACCGTCCATTTTAAATCAAATCTGGGGAATTACGGATGCAAAACTTAGCGCATAAACTTCTAAAAATGACAGTAAAATGTGCATAACTTATTGTGAACTGGTGCAAAACTGGGTATAAACGAATACGTTATTAGATTTTTGGATATAACAAGAAGTCAACCTACCGCCCCTACTTTCATAACAGTCCCATATGCAAAAACAAGCAAGCGAGGAAATCAGGTTTTTCTGTTTTGGAATATATTTTTAAATTGTGACTACCACTTTCAGCATAAACCAAAATCGTTTCTAGGTTGTCATAATAAATCTTAAGACCTGAAATTTTCGAAATTGGGTTATTGGTAAGGTCGAGAGCACCATTTTTATTCATTATGGGACTATTTATATTTGAAACCTTTTTCAAATCTTCTCGCATAACAGTCCCATACAGAATATATTTTTCTCACCAAGCTACTTTCTAAGATTTAAATTTGATCATTTTTGAACTTCTAAATGCAGTTGTCAGAAAAAGAAACATAATTTTGGAAAAAAATAACGTGAATTCCACATTGTAAGTTGAATCTTTTTACGATTTTTGATTGCATCCGATTGTTTTACGCTCAGTAAGTCATTTTTAAGAAAGTCAGACCTGCTTTCGAAAACTAGTGTGCATCATTCGACATCAAGTGAGTTAAAAAAATGTTTAAATGATTCAAAGCAATAAACCAAATACTATTTCGCCGAAAGAAGCATTGAAAAGTAACCAAATCCGTAGTATTTCACATATAGGACTGTTATTCAGGTATATTTCATATAGGACAGCCACGAATTGTTATTTTTTTTGAAATTTCTAGAACAAAACCCTCTTTTTTTAGTGTTTTATTTTGAAGTCTTATGTTGACCTAAAATGACGAAAATTCATATAGGAATGTTATGCGAGTAGGAAGAGTCTGAAAAGGACGAAAAAATAGTGTTCATTACCTGCTTTGATAAGTTCTTTTGTTTCCATGTTGTTAGAAGTGCTTGCTATCTCCTTATGTGAGTGCAGTTGTTTGACCATTGTTTGTTTCTGATGCAAAAATAGAGATTTGTTGTCATTATTTCTTTCATAACTCTTCAAGGTGTTAATGGCCCACTTTGGTGTCTTCAGATGAAAGTTGCATCATAAATCGAGCTATTCAATAGTATTTTTTGCAAAATATTCGGTGGTGCAGACGGTACTTTTAGACGCCATTTAAAGTTTATTTACAACTTTTCATGTTGAAGGTCATTATTTAATTTTTTGCAACTATTTTATTTGGAAAGCTGATAAAATTTTGATGCATTTTGATGTGCTATTTTTCAATTTCCGTTGAAAAATAACAGAGTTATGTAGCTTTGAAAAATGGTTATTTTTTATTTACAAAAAAATCTAACCGAAGCTAACTCAAAAAATAAAAATGTTAGAAATCTGAAAAAATACATGTGTTTTTAAGTCGCAAAAATGAACCAAATTTTCAATTTTGGGAAAAATCTGAAGACCCCCGGCGCAAACCCGTCAGATAATAAAAAAAAATCCCCAGTTATCACTTTTATTCTGGTAAAAAAAGTTAATAAACGAACAAATTATTGTTCATTGTTCTTTACTTTAACATTGGTTCAATTTTTTTTTCTGATTTGTGTATGCGACCCTTTAAATTATAAAAAGTATTTACGCAGCCCGGACACCGCTCAACATCTTATTGAGCAGCCCATTCACCCCCTGAGTTTGACATGTGCTTTTTGTGGTTTGAATTTGAAAATTCAAAATTGAATTTAACAGACAATTTATGCGAAATTATTTTTACTAATGAAAAAAGCATTGAAACAGTAAAATAATGATTTTCTTACAATACTTTGCAATTATAAAGGTTGGAAACTTGATAGTCTCCACAAAAAACTTAGTTTTAAAAACAATTTGTATTCACTGCCATGTTGAAAAACTGCTATCATCACCCTTTTGTTAGTTCCATTAGTGACAACCAGTTGGCGTTGCATGTGAAATAGCTTTGCTGCAAATCGCCATTCGCGTCACCGAGAAATCTGGGAATTTTTTCACGTCACAGTAGACTGTGCCGATTTGGGGTCATTTTTTAATTTCTCAAAACGTGGAGTTTAAAAAGCTTCGTTTTGTTTTAAAACTCATCCATGATTTGTTGCAGAATTTTTGGGTAACGTTTACATGAGTAAATTTGAACTTTTAGGTTTGCTTAGGAAAATTGAATATTTTGTACTGAAAAAACAACACTATTTTTGTTCCTGCTGTGGAACCGAGTCTGCTAATGGTTTTTGTACCAATTTATAAATAAGCAGTCTCGGTTCCACAGAAGAAACAAAAATTATGTCTAGTTTGCAGAACAAAATATTTAATTTTCCCATACAAACCTTAAAGTTCATATTTACTCATGTTAACGTTACCCTCATGCTGTTTTCTTATACCTTCCATATACATTATAGAATGATCGTATGGAAGTTGAAAAAACAGCATTTACCTTCCTAAGTGGATGCAATATACATACATAAATCTCCCTCTTCTCTAAAGCGAAGAAAACTCCACCAATTGGGCGTTATCCGACACCTTATTCGTACCTATCGGAAGAATGCAAGAGAGCGCGAGATTTTGTTCTCATAGCCTTTAAGCCGTTGCCAGCAACAATATTTTCCAGTTCTCTCGTTGGTCAATATTATTCAATACCCATATGATTTTGAGCAATCTGGATGCACTGCTGGTTGCAGAGAAATTATTTCAAAATTTACAAATATGGCTGACTTTTTATCGTATCCGATTTAAACCAACTTCAGACGACATTTTGTTCGATCTTTTTACTATTCAGTTGGAATTGCGATTCGTAACACCATTGTTAACGGCTTAAGTTATCATTTCTGCAACGATGTCATGTTTGCTGAGGAAACAGTGTTGGCGCTTTGGCCTTATTCAACATTCGATACCGGTTTATTTTAGTTCATTTGTAAACAAACGAAGTTTTAATCGCTTTTATCATTTTGAGATATCACGTTTTTTCGCTTCTCGCAAGTATGCAACACTTAGAGGCAGATCTCAAATGTTATGAATTTTATAATGAAACTATAATCGACAAATTTAAACATAAAACGTTTAGTAGCTCGATGATTCCTACATGATCATAAAATTTCAAATTTGCTCCTGTGGTTTCTGATATGTAGAGTGTCTTATTTCTGTGTTTCTCGGCAAACATTTCTTCGCGGTCCTTTCTGTGTTAATAACATTCTATGTTATCTATTTTCTGACAACCAGTTTTAGTTTCCGACGTTAAATGATTCTGTGTTCGATATATAGATTAAGCAGTTCAAAATAATGACCGGCCCGGGAAGTTCCGGGCAAATCTTTTGGAAAATTCTAGAAAATAATTTAAAAAAATAAGGGCAAAGTAAATAAAAATTATTTGAAATTAAAATTTTTCGTCGAAGCACATCAGTAGTGTTCAATTTTTGTTGATGATACTGTTGTTTTTTGTTTAATTTTTCAAGTAATGTAAATAAAACAGGGCAAAGGCCGGACAGTTTTCTAAAATATCTGAGCATCCGAGCCGTACTGAACGAAAAATTTCATTGAAAAACTAAAAAAGCCCGGATAAATCCGGGAAATCTGGAATGCTGAATATAGATGCTTTTAAAATTTTTTTTTGTGCAAAAATCAAAGATTTTTGCAGCGTGAGACGTTTCTAAACAACTGTACTTTTTTTTCTGACGAAAGGAATCTTTTTTATATATGCTATAAAAATATTTGGTTTTTCAATGTTGTTTTTGTTGTTGTGTTTTTCGTTAAAATCGGCCTGAGAAATGAATCGAAAGTCTTTTGTTTTTCATTCTTCCTACGTTAAACTTATGCTCAAAGTTTTCTGAGCTGGAAAATACCTATGTCTTACGAAAAAATTGTGTCGAAAATAAGCTCTCAAGTCTAAGGTCCTGATAACAAAATAAAATCTTACATTTAAATAATTAAAGTTCAGCTTTATCTTATCCTTGATTTTCCAAATTTTCACGAATCTTGGGTCTTCTCGATTTTTGGTTGATTTTTCTCGGTGATGTAATAAGAACTTTTATTTGGTTTACGTTTCGGTTTACTTTATTTCACATTTTCAACCATCTTCAGAACTATGTAAATAACGAAAAAAATAATTTTAACTTCTTATTGATTCAATAAATAAAAAAATATTTTCTTACACTATAGCTACTAATCTTGAGTTTAAATGACTAGGACATTACACATTACTAAAGTTATTCATTAAAAAAAGTTATTTTTTCATATTAAAAAAAAAACTGCACTTATAAAATAACTGAATATTTTCCAGCAATCTGATAGTTTGAAGTTTTGTAAGACAAATTGCCATTTAAGTTGGCAAGCTGATTTGATATTATATTTTGATATATTGTCTGTACCAATTTTTCCTACAACTTTGTTAAAGTTTTTGAAAAATTGAAATTTTTATAAAGTTAAAAGAACGCCAAAACAATTAGAACTCCAAGATCATGATAACCGGACTTAGTTTTTAAAAATATTTGAAATTATGGAGCAAAACATTGAATAGATGCCAATTTCAATGGATTCGTTCCAAAATTTGATCAAAACCTGCCAATTTTTTGCGAAAAGATTACGTGTTAAAAGATGTCAAAGTATTTTTTTGTTGATGTATTTTGGACCACCAAGATTCAGTCTAAAATTTAGAATTATGTTTTGATTCCTGAATTAGCACAACGCGTGTCAATTTTATAAAGAAATTTGAATGGAAATTTGTATGGAGGAAGAAATTTTTTCAAATAAGCTTGAAATGGAGTTTTTTTTTGAAATATTGGTTTTGCCTATTCTTAAGCTTCATTTTTTGGTAACATAAGAAGAAGCTTAATCCTTCATAAAAAAGTTAAAACCATTTCCAATCAAAAAATCTTATTTCAATGAAAAGAATTTAAAAATGGAAGGTTTTGGTGGCTAGAGCTTTCACAAATTTCAAAATATCTTTTTGTCAAGGTTGAATCAGTCAAACAATTTAATGGCCAAGCAAAGCAGTTTTTTCGGTTTTTTATTTTTCATCCTAAGGTGAAATAGCTTTTAAATAAGCAGTCAAAATCGCTAAAATTAAAATATATATATATATATTTTGATTTTTTTTTGCAAAACATTGAACATCTTTCTGGGGTAGAGGTTAGATTGAGGGTATGTTTACATAAAATATGCTGGAATAGTCAACAAATATTAAAAATCCAAAGGTATATTTTTTAGAACTTTCAGTACATCTCTGGTGCTTTTGAATGAAAAAGTTTGTTATCCCATACAAACTTCTATATTAGATTAAAACTCGTTGCGCTAATTCAAGATTGAATGAATCGCTTCCAAAAAGGTTATTACTTTTTGTGTCAGTGAAAACAACCAAAAAAAGTTATGGGGGGTGTAAAATTGTATAAATTTGAAATATTCATACAAAGCTTGCAGCGGTCTATTGGCCCGTGTTTTAAAATTAAGAACGCGTTTTTTTTTGTACATTTCAGAAAAAATAGGTAATTCCGAAACAGATAGAAAATTCAAATTTGAAATTCAGGTTAAAAAGTCAGATTCAGCTCGTAAATGAGTTCCACTATCAAAATAAAACATTTAAGATGACTGCTTTGACAAGGAATTGAAATTTCAAGCGATCGCAGGCTTAAAATTTAGATTCTAAGCTCGATTTGAAAATTTAACCAAAGTCAGTTCGTGTGCACAATTCAGCTGGAAATGACAAAAATTAAGTAGGATTTAAGTTTGTTTTGTCTAAAGAACTTATTTAAAACAAACAATCCATAGGAGTTGAATTTTAATGATACGTAATTGATGATTAAACAACATATATCTTCTCTTAAAGAAATTGCACGAAATTTCATATGTGTCAGCTTATTGTTCAACATTATTAATATTACAGTTTCGTCAAGAACCAAATTTCAAACCAAAAACCTTTAACTAAGATCAAGTTTGCATAAATCTGATTTCAACCTAAAAATGTTAAACTTTTACTGTTGAAAATTGGATTTATTTTTAGAAATTTAGTTTTTCGAAATTGAAAGTTTTCCTTAAAAAAAAATTATTGTAAGTTCAAATCAAATAATCTTAATTGAGCTGGCCATATTACCCGGTTTTATCCGAGTTTATCCTGATATTAAAAAAAAAAACAAAATTTAGAAAGCTTCGATTTGACCTGGTAGAACCTGCTTAAATTTAGTTGAAAAAAATATTGATTTTGTCCAGATTCATTCACATTTTT
The DNA here is from genome assembly GCF_029784155.1 of Uranotaenia lowii. Taxonomy (NCBI): domain Eukaryota; kingdom Metazoa; phylum Arthropoda; class Insecta; order Diptera; family Culicidae; genus Uranotaenia; species Uranotaenia lowii. The sequence continues at coordinate 197,840,867 of NC_073692.1, forward strand.
TTATTGGAAAATCAAATAAAAAATAATAATAAATTTTGTCGTCCAAAAATGAAATTTTTTAAACTAGATGTATCAAAATAAACATTAAAGATTTTTTGAGAGCCTGCGATTCAAAATCTAGCTATGTTTTTCTTGAGTTTTGTTCGATAGTTGCTGAATTTTTGTGAAATTTTCCCGGATATTCTTTTTTTATGGTTTCAAAATTTTAAAATAGAATGCTCGAATTTCGCAAAAATTTAAATAAAATAGCCCGGATACGTGCGGAAACTTAAGTTGAATTCACCACATTTTAATTAAAGTTTTAAGATTTTAATCATCGCACACAGGAGTACGTAGAAGAAAAAGTTTGCCTAAAAAATATTTTTTGGTTTGAAGTCAATAAAAGCGTTTATTTTGACTCATCAAACGTAGTTTAGATCATTTAATATATTTTTTACCGTTTTTGTAATTTTTCATAATTTTCTTTTATCAATTTTTTAACATTTGTATGACACTATAGATAATCCATGTTCAAAAAATTCTTAAATTTAAAAAATCTAGAATTTTCTATTTTTGCTTAAAAGTGAAAAAACAATTGAAAATATTCGAAAAAGAACATAAATTTTACTAAACTTTAAATTAAAATAATCGAAGCTCTAGGTGAATTTTTTGTGAAAAAAAACTATCAATATTTTCAAACTTCTAACTATTAAAATTGCGCGTGTTTGCGCGATTTTTTTTTCATTTGCACATGATTTTTGAAGTTATCAATTTTCAAATTATTTCAAACATTTTGCTGGGTCTTGCTGGGAACGTAAACAAAAACACTAATTTGAAAAAAAAAACAATTTTTAAAACAAAAAATAAAAACAAGAATTTTCAAAACACTGTAAACTGTCTCTATAAACATTAATTTCTATTTATTATACTCAAAATTATTAAACATCTCTCCATTGAAGTTCTTCACTTAAAATTTTCATTTTAAGTCACTTATGAAAGTTTTATTCATTGATTTGACTTAGCCGCGCTGATTCAACGATTTTTTTGACAAAACCTATCGCATAAAAATACTTAAGTTTTGACAGCTGCTACAGCTTATAAACAAATCATATGTCAATAAATGACCGGTACATGGTGCTAAATTTATTCAAGAATCAAATAAACATTGACAGAAAAGTAGCCAATGAAATTTGAATTTTGAGTTTTGGCCAGGTTTTTGAGAAAAATACTCCTGTGTGATGAAAGTAGGTTTCCTATTTTGTTATTTTAAGATTCTTTATACAAATCCTTATCATCATTTGAAAGATTTTAGGATTTATTTTCAAAAGTTTCTCTTTTATACGATAAAAAACATAAAAAAGTTGATCACAAAAAAAAATCTGCATTTTATCGAGTACGCTCCTTAAATTTTCTGTTAAAGACATTTTTCGTGATAAATACATTTTTCCAATTTACGAATTCAGTCAGTATTTTTCGTGATTTTTGTTGAGCGTTTCTCGAAGGAATTTGAAAAAAATCTTGCTTTTTAAATCCTTTTGAGCTTAAAACGCCAACATTCAATAGAGTAAGATAGCAAAAGAGTTTATAATACTGATTTTGTTTATAGGTCTCATGAACTCATGAACTGATTTTTATGCCAAAACCTTCCATAGTTTATTGGTAATTTTTTGAGGAATTTATTCTTGAAAAAAAAAACACTATATCTGGAAACTCTGGGTGCAATTTTTACTGCTCAACCATGAAGATAATATAAGTCCATCTGAAAAAGCTTCAAAATTCAGCACAACCGGAGAATCTAAGTCGTGCTCCTTCGTACAAGAATATTAATCAACTAAATTGCCTAGCTCGTCATCTAATTACCGTTACGAATGTCGTCGTCAACAAAATTGGAACCAGACCTTCGACAATGACGAAAATTTGCGTCGTCATTTGACGATGTCTGTTTCACACAAATTGAGCTTGCCACGAACATGAGCTTGAATCCAGTAAAATTCAGGAAAATTAAATCTGAACATTTTTACATTTTCGCCCCAAACCTGTAACCAAATGCCACCGGAACATTCGTTTGGACCAAAAATTAAATCATCAAACGCCACAACAAAATTGCCCTTTAAAACGCAAACCGTGTAATGTAATATTTTAACGATTAATACAAGTGTCATAATCCGATGAACAAATTCGCTAAAGAGATTACCACTCATTATGTAACCGATAACGATACACGAGCGAGGGCTGGCTGGCACAAAAAGCAAAAGCGGCTGCAGCAGCGAAATCCATTCATTCATACCTCCCTCTTCCCTCAAACAAGCCGTCGTCGTCTCTCGTCGTCGTCGTCGCGCGAATGTCTCAATTAAATTTATCGGTTATTCCACGGCATGGCACATAAACCAAAGCCATTCTGAGCGTGTGGGTGGGTGGTCTCAGAAACCACCACGAAGCCGGAGGAAGAGCTGGGTACTAAAGTCCCAGATTTGATTGTTCCGAGAAGCGGAAGCTGCCAGGTTGCTTCCAGAAACCGTTAATCATAATTAACAAACCACGACCGAATCGTCTGGGCTGGTTGCTTCTCACAGCCGAAGAGAATCGGGAAAGGTGTGCTTGTGTTTGTATCCCAGCAGTGTTTAGTATGGAAGTGTGGGCGTGGGTGTCTTGTCGAGGTACTCTGTAAAGTTCTACAGTCATGGCGCATAAATTCAAATCAGCGTTTTCAACCTTGTCACTTCTAGGCTAGGCCCTAGCACGGATTCATGTTTGGTCCTAGAGATAGAGCTAGAGGAAAATTGGCCGTCGTTGTTGAGAAGAGCTGCCAAATTGCAATCAGCAGGAGGCTTGGCTTGGAGCAAATGGGGAAAAGTTATCTCTTCCGTGCATCGATAATGCCGCAATGCAATTAAAAGAGGACTTTTGGTGCTAGTGGAGTTCTATTTCTAGCTTGAATTGAAGTTTTCCGGAACAAAGAGGATAATCTTATGAACTTTATAGCCACTTTTTTATTTATCTGCAAAAAAATTCAAATAGGTTGATTGATTTCTTGGAAATTATATGGCTTTATGCTTCATAACTTTTAACAAATCAGGGTAATTTTATCTAAATACCTAGTAAAATCTGAGCACTTGTTTTCGGAATTGTCGACCAAAAATCTAGGCAAACATGGTCAAAACCCAAGAATTACTCAAAAAAAATAAAGAAAAAAAGCTTGGAAACCAAATTTTTCCATAGAAACTTATCAGCAGACTTAAAATTCTTTTATGGCTTCCATAAAACCTTTTATTATTATTTTTATAAAACTTGTTTAAAAAAGTTTTATTTTGTACGCTCACAAGAAAAATTATTTACAACACAATTGGGACACGGGCACGCACGGGCAAAATGCGACCTTTTTTCAATGAAATCCTGAAAACCGGGCCGAACCGGACTTTTGCCAAATTTTGTATTAAAATATCCGGGCAAACCTGGATAAAACCGGTCAACCTTATTATATGCTCATTAGGGTGGCAGACAACTGGGTCGTGTCGAATTTCGAAAACCAACGATATGCATTTTGAAGATTGGCTCAAAAAACACATTTGTACAAAATTTAAGCTCAATTGGACCTAAGTAAGGGGTGCTTCAAAGCGCTCAAAGTTTCAGTTTGTTGACCCTCGAAAATCACCCAAGGAAATACGGAAAATCTAAATTTTAATTCTGATGCCAATTGGCTTAGAAATGCATGGAACGTTGAGGTTAGGTGTTATCTCGAACAAAAATTGTTGGCCAAAAATCGACTTTCTGGGACTCGTTGTTTTTCGGAAAGCCGACTAGGAAGTCGATATTCGACCAAGATTTTTTTTCAAATTTCGACGTTTCATTTATTTTTGAGTCATTTGGCATCGAAATTGAAATTATGATTGTCCGAATTTCCTTTGGTTCTTTCTTTGGTGATTTTTTAAATTTCAAAGTCGAATTTTGAGAAAAAAAAATTACAAAAATTTACACTTGATTTCGACGTTTAAAGCATTTTAAAGCAATTTGGAATCAAATTTATAATTTCGATTTTTCCGATTTCCTTTGATCCATCCTTGGCGATTTTTGAGGGTAAAAAAACCGAAACCTTGAGTGCTTTGAGGTACCTCTAAATGAAGTTCGAAGCTGAAATTTTGCTCAAGTCATGTTTTTGTGACAATCTAAAAAGTTTTCATGGTCGGTTATTGAAATTCGATCATGAAATTTCTCTCATACGAATTAGAGAATAGCTGCCAAGTTGACATGTTGGATCAGTGTAATGAAAAAAGATTTAAAAACAACTAAACAGACTATTGAGAGCAAAAAATCAACGAGTGAAATTCAGTTTTCAATATAGAAAGAATTGGTAGATTTACGAAAAAAATTTAATTTTACCTTACTGAAAATCATAGGAAGTAGATCAATTTCTCTTTGCAACTTTTATATTTGACCCTCCAAACCTTCCACATTCAGGTTATCTTAATCTTCATTTAAATTTACTGCCAAAATTGGATGTAATTTTTTTTAAGTTTAAGTTTTTAAGTGTTTAAGTTTTTTTTTCTGAAATGAAGAGATCACCGTAAATTTATTTTATGAAATTATTTTATCGGCTATATCGGTGAAAATTCTATATTCTTTGAGAAAGAATATTTTAGAATTGAAAGAATTTTTTTTTCTACAGGCAAATTCAAGATATCGGGCAAAGTTTTCACTTCAACATCTGTATACATCGTTGGATTGATTTATTCTTTACAATTCCAAAGATCAAAAAACACTTTAAATCATCAAATCATCAGCATAATTTAAAAATAAAATTGTTTTTTGGGACTTTTTGCATTCGGAACCAACTATACATAACCTGGTTAAACAGATCTACTTAATTTTGAAATTTTAAGAAACTCGAAAAAACTTCCTACACGATGAATCTAATATCATAAAAATAAGTTTACATAAGTTTACGGACAGGAGAATGCCAACACACTACAGGTCAAATTTTCCTGAAACGGATATTTTTCGAACAGCTTCGGAGGGTTGAACTGTTAATGAACCAATGAACGTGTTCACAAAGGTTTTATCGATGACTGGAAACAAATTTGATTGCTGTATGTATCAAAATATTGTTTGCCGTACTTTTTTGAAGAAAAACTTGTGAACGATTGTGGATTGTGGTGTTTAGTCACAAATAAAACAATTTTCTATCTTGTATTAGCATAAGCGTGGTGAGTTTATAATTTTTAGTTTGAAAAACGAAAAACTTGTTAACAGAATGATAATGAAAAAATTTGAATTTCAGTTTAAATTTCAATCCATCTGCAGTATTTTTCAAAGATTTTTGTTATCCTAACATTCCTAACCACGTGCTGAGCATACTTCTAAAATCCCAAAAAAAGATCTTCTAACATTGAGCTAAATCTTGTATAAGTTTTAAAATTTCCAATTAATTTCTCAGATTTTACAAAGAATATGTTTAATTCAGGGGTAAGCAACTTTTTGAGACAACGGAAAACCACATGTTTGTTCAAACTGATAGTAGGTTCTAATAATACACAGTACATAATCACATCAATTTGAAAGTTTATAACGGAGCTAAATAACAGTAATAACTTATAGTAAGTGAAACAGATTTATTTTTATGCAATCACGGTCTTCTCAGTATTAGACATTGAATAGTTATTGAAATTAAATGATTTTAAAAATCCTTTTTTTCTGTGCGTATTTTCGAAAAGTTTTTTCACCATTCAAATTTTGTCCTCAAAGGCTGGATTTTTTCTTCTAAAACCAGTATAAAAAACGTTGTTTTTTTTTTTATTTGAAGATCCGTATCAGATCATTGCATTGTTGCATGTTGAGCAAGTTTGTCAAAATTACAAATATATTCATAATTTACCAGATTTTAAAACAATCTTCGCCAAAGTTACAGTTAACATTCTTAATTTTAGAAAAAAAAATCAGGTTTAATAAATTTTCTTCACACATTGCGGACCAAATACGACAAATCCCGTTTTTTTGCTTGCTACAATTGGGTTACGCTTAGAAGTCTATCTCAAATTTTATGATACTGAAACTTTTTTCTACAAAATTAAACACATCGCTTTTTTAATGGAAAAAAATCATTTGTAGAATTTTGTCCAGTTACTTATGATATAACCAATGATGAATTTCACTGTTTTACAACTTCTTTGCGTTCTTTATTGTGTTTACTTAATTTAGATAACTCTGGAATAATGCAAATTCATGAAAATTTTTTAACTTTGGTAATGCGGATTGCTTATTTTGAGGTAAAATAAATCAATTTTTCGATGGTTGGCATGATTTTTCAATGAAATTTCTTTAAATATTTTTCGGATCGAATCACAAAATTACAGATAATGTATTTGTCTAGAATTTATATTTTTGTCGGAAACTTTGATGCTTCGTCATGTCGATAAGAAATCTAAAATCGTTCACCCAGTTTTTTCAACTTTCCTCATTTCAATATTCAAGAAAGAAAATCTTTCATGGTTTTTTTCAAACAGAATGTCTTTTATGAATTTGATTAAATAAATCATTTAAATTGAATTAAATCATCTGTTGAGCATATTCATCTTACAACTTTATCTTTTCTTAAACGAAAAAAAAAGGATCTCGCTAACGGACTTAGAGATGCCTGTGATGATCTTTAGCTTTCTGATTTATTGTTTGCTCTCAAGATCTTCTTTTATAGATTTGAATTTCAAGGTGGTTGTTGAAAAATTTGTAAAAAATTAATCTGAGCCCAAAACAAACTCAAATCTTAAGTTTTGTCAATGAATAATATTGTAAATATCTATGCTTTTACAAGGGCACAATTAATTCTTTAAATTCTAGAAAAGTTAACAATCTGAAATTTGAATAATTATGGGGAAAATGCAACTGCATACAAGTGAAGTGCATGTTTGATTATTTACTGACCTTTTTTTCTTTAATTGGGATGGACCAGCATTTTGTGATGATTAACAAAATCGTGAAACAAATTAAATTTGAGAAAAAATTTGCGGCCGCACAAACATGTCATGGTTTAATTCATAATTCAAATTTGTGACGATATCACCTTAGAAAATCGTCACAGATTTTTAGGGTCAAAATACCTTCAGTTTTTTTCAAAAACTTTTTATGCATCACTTTTGGTTGTGGGACTTCGTAAAAATAAGAATCTCAATTCAGTAACATCCTAGATCAGAATCCAGGATCAGGATTCAAAATTTTTAATCAGGTTCAAGAACAGAATTCAGGACCAGGATTTGGAAGTAGAAATTAAATTTCAACATCAGTTCTGGGGATTCAGACTCAGATTTTGTAATCAGAATCAATTTCTCAGAATAAAAAATTAGCATGAGTTAAGTTTCAGCCTCAGGATCCAGGAATAGTATACTAAATCTGATATCTTAATTCGGAGTCAGGATTCAAGATTTTTTAAAATCAAAAATATCCTTTATTGATCCATAAACATTTTTATCTAGGAATAATTCTGTTTAACTTCTCCACAAAAATATTACCTTCAATAACAGTTTACTTTCTGTTCTGCCTATTAGAGTGATTTTTGGAAATTTAATAATTTAAAACTCAAGATTAGGCGATTTCTTTATTTTAGATGAGCAAAATCCTTATTTTTAAACATTATCGACGAAGAGGGACTCCTAGCTTCTCGTCTACGTGAACGAGTAGCCTGAGCTTGCGCGGAGAGGACATCCGTTTCAATTACTGGGACAATTTTCTGCTTCCGGCCTACCGCATTACTCTCCGAAGTGTCCTCAGCATCGTCTGCCATTACACGCAGAAAAGTCTAAATATAGATATATCTATCAGTAAAATTACTTTTCTATTAGAACATAAATATGGTTGTTTGATTCTGACCCAAAAATTCAATCAAATCAACCAGAAAATTCTCCGTTGTTACGAAATGGATTATGGCTAATATAGCTATGAAAATGCAATGGGATGGCTGCTGTTCTTCTTGAATGTAGAGAATTGTAAATTCAGAGTATAAATTAGAATAAAATGAAGCAGGTAAAATCACCAGTAATTGCTTGTTCGAAATTAACAACATATTATTTTTTTGAATAATACGAATATGTCCAATGACTACTTCTGATTGATGCTGCTGTTTCGCCTGCGACATCCAAAATTGTCTTAAACCAATTAGGCTGCAGCCAGGAAATTCGAGGCTTACGGAGAAAAGGTAGCAATGGCCCTCAAAAACTAAAAGTATTCGTTGAAACCAAGACGATCATGTCAATATTCGAAATATATTAAAGCTTACGTTGATTAATTTGAGGTTTCCTGCACTTTCCGGATTTCGGAAATCTGAAAACAATTTAAACTGTGAAAAGAAAAATTTAAAAAAAATCAATTTATCTTTCCTGTTGGTTAACAGTTTCCACAAAGGACAACAAACACCTCCTTCTACAATTTTTTTCTATTGATGGAGGTCTAGTCAAGTATTAGTTACATTTGAGAACTAACTATAAGATTGTATTATGTAGACGAGAAAAAATAGCCAAATTACTAGCTGTTGAATTATATTAGCGATCAGAAGTTGAGAAATTTGCTACAACCAAATATATAAACTTCACACATCTAAACTAGTTTGTTCGAAGTTATCGATGTTTATTAAGCAAAATTATGGTTTCAACTAAAAATCTGTGATATGGAAAAGCCAACCACACGAATTTTGATAACAACCTGTAGAGTTTTTTATCCGTGTATCTTTCGCTCATGTCCTTTTTTGAAAGCAGGATCCAGAATCAGGATTTCAGAAAAGGATCAGCAAGAATCTGAGTTCGGAGTCCGGGAAACTGGATTAGTATTTAAATTCGAGATCAGCTCCTAGAATTTTGGACCAGGAGTTTTGAGAACGAATCACAATAAATTATGAGATCAGGATTCAGGAGCGGGATCAGAATAAATTAAGGGTTCAGGATCAAAATCTGGAATCAGAATCCAAGATTAGCATGGATCAATTTTTGGTATGATGAACAAGGATCTAGGATCAGCACTAGGATACAAGATAAGGATTCGAAACCATGATCTAAGATTAGAGCTCAGTAGCGAGATCCGGATTTCAGACTCAGTATCAGAAATCAGAACCGGCATAATGATTCAAAACAGAAACGCAAGATCAGGATTTGACCCCAGAATGAGAATTCAAAACCAAACCTGGGATCAGGATCAGCATAAGGAACTTTATCCTGTCATTTTTTGTGTTTCATTTCTTGTTATAGCGCAGCTAAGTTAAGCTTGCCAGATTGCCCAGTTTTATCTGGGTTTGCCTGGATATTTAATACAAAATTTGAGAAAAGTCCTGTCCGGCCCTTTTTCCCGGATTTCAGTAAAAAGAGCCCAAATTTTCTCCTAGAAAAAGTGTTTTAATTTTTTTTTTTGCACTCAAAACAAAATTTTTGAGCAATTTTTTTTTCAAATAACCTTGAGAGGTTTTCTGGAAGCCTTGAAATGCAATTAAAAATTTGTTGATGAGTTTTGTGAGAAAAAATAAATTCTTTTCAAGCTTTTTTTCTTGGTTTTTGTTGAGTTTTTCCTGGGTTTTGACAAGATTTGCCAGGATTTTGCCCTGATTTTTTATCGACAATTTTCAAATCAAATACCCGGATATTGCCAGAATTTTATAGACAATAGCCAGGATTTGTCCGGCCCGGATACATGCTGAAAAAATTCTGGAAACTTTAACTGCCGCTGGAAGCATAATTGTCACATGTTTCATTTTGATATGTGAGGTGTTTTTGTGTCTACTGCCTTGTTGCGATGAATATTTCTATTTTATTTCATAAAAACATGTTTTTAGAGTGAACTTGATGTTTCTATCAAAAAAACGGCAAACAAATATTTTGAAATAAGTCCTCTAGAAAGTAGGAAATTTTAAAATGTAACATGTGACAATTATGCTTCCAACGGCAGTTAAGCCAAGTATGTTGAAGTACTTAAGTTGAAGAAATTGTGTGACATAAGCGTATGGGTAAATTAGTATTTGTTCTGAAATTCATCGCAACAGGATTTTTTTTAAACTCTCATCAAACATGACTATTTATTGATTTCAATAAAAACATGGAAAAATGACAGTTTGTCGTGATTCTACGTCGAACTTACCAAGGAGCACAACTTTTCTTTTTTTTATCTCATAAGAAATTATCAGATCGCTTTTCCGATGGCAACCAACAAGCCAAAATGTCGATTACAAAGTTATAATTATCTTGGTTTTCCTTAAATCAAAATTCAGGATTGGATGTCCAGTGATCTTAATCAACTTTTAACAGAGTGACCATTTTTTTCTCAAAAGATTCACGGCATTTAACCTATTTTTGAAAGTTCCATAACAGTCAAATTTTGAACATTTCCTCCAATGAGATGTTCTTAACAGTAAAAAATTTAGATACTTTTCAACATTGAGGCAAATTAATGGTGTAGAGACTGTTTAACAGCATTTTTGTCGAACAATAATTTTGACATTTGCTACCATATTCAAGTGACGTTGACAGTTGTGATGTGAAGCTTCATTCAATGACTTTTGACATTAGTTATTATTCGTATCTCAAACTTTCGGATTACGATTTTTTCCCTATTGAAATTATTTAGAAAGTGAATTTGGGATTTTTAATATTAAACTTAGCGTGCTAGGACTTCTTAAATATCTACAACCTACTTCACAATGAAATCGAAGTCTCTATCTGACATTCGATTCAAGCAAAAAGTTCCATAATTTTCCAACAGACTGTTCAAAACTCTCTGTACCGTCCCTCAATGCAACCATTTGAGAACCATGTCTGTCTAGAGTTTGGAAGTTTTTTTCCCCTTACAATAGGCATCCCAGAGTAAATGTCTGCTTTTTGCTGCATCCAACTGTTGAAACGAAATAAACCGTCGAATATTCTCGATCTTGGAGCCTAAAGTCGACCCACTCGGGGAAAAAAACCGCTCGGAAAAGTATTCTCCAACATTGTTTGCCACAAGGGACCGTTTGGAGATTTTTTTGCAAACGAGTGCTTCATTATGTTTCACTTTCTTAGTAAGTAATCGTTTCTGAAAAGTATTAGAATCGTGAAATCTTGAAAATAAGAACAGTTATGGTGAAAAACTCGGAAAAAACCTTTATTTTTCGATGGTAGCTTGACGATAAAAAAATGTTTGAATGAAATGAAATCTGACACAGTTTTAGCAGAAACTGTTCATTGGATATGCTAAGTGTTTTCAGCAGACTTTTGTTTTTGTTTGAACTTCAAGTCATAATACCCAAATGCTGTTTTTCCGGCAATATGCGTCTCGCAGAACACACATTGAGTTCGTTTTTGCTGGTCGATTTTCTCTTGGGTATTTTTTTGCTTTTCTCGTAACAGTACGAGAATTTCTTGACAGCCCCAGCTCAGCAGTTCTGATTCTAGAAAATTTGCAAAGGTCATTTTCCTACTGGGTATGTTTTTGCTACATGAATGCGTGTTTGTGTTTGGCTTGCTGATCTTTATTCTTGTGAAGAATAGTTCAGTTTACTTTAAAAAATAATCTATGTGTTCGCCATGGTAAAATTTTTTTCAAAAAAGCAAAGGAAATCATCAAATTACAAGAAAAACTCCACAACATGAATACTTAATCGAAAAACTTCGCCACAAACATTAGCAGGCTAACTAGCTTCGCCATCGTTAAACTGTTTTTAATTGAAAATTTGAGAGCAATCAGATAATTGATTTTACACATCAGCACATCCGTCAGCAGCGTGGGCGTCCGCAGAAAATACCGGAACGGATACAACGGACGGAAGGACGATGGTGTAGCTTTTTGCTTAATATTTGGTAGAAATTTTCCAGTCTAACTTTTTTATGTTACTTGTTTGATCCAAATTGAAAACTTTTCCTATCTAAAAACTCGCGGGCAAATATCTCTCTTAGAGCCGGAAAGCTGCTGCTGCTGCTGCTTGTTGTGTTTTTTGTTGCACCTACCGAGAAATCATAAAAAATAAAACTCTCAGGGAGGGAAAAAGTGTGTGTGCGTTTATATCCGAAAACCACTCCCGGACCACTCGACCACCATCATCATCTGGAGGCTCACCACTCCCCTTCCCCACTTTTTTGGAATCAGAAGCTGGGCCCAAAACTTTTCCGGAACAGTTCCAAATTGACGAAGAAATAAAAGTTTCCGGTGGGGAGCCTACCACAAACGGACAATCAAAAGAAGCGAAAAAATATTAAGTTCCCATTTTCCATTTTTTGTTCCCAGGCTCAATCTCTGGATGAAGATGATGATAATACTAATAATCATAAAGTGAAGTGAAAATCCTCGAAAAACCGCTCCCAGTATCTCCCAGCGGGGGGACAGTGTTCAACTGTTTCGTTCCAACCGACGACGAAGACGTGCTTTTCCGTTCCCCATAATGAAGAGACGAAAATTAATGAATCGAAAATTATGAAATTCAATAATAATAAATTATGTGAAACAGTCTGGCTCCACGAGAGAATCTATTACGAACGAGGGGGCCCCGAATTTATTCCAGTCGCCGCGCCAAGTGGTGCGCGGGTGGAGTTTTTCCGCCACCCGCCCGAAGAAAATTGCACCCCAAAACGAAGAAAGAAGAAGGTGGAAGGAAAGTGAATCTAAGTGTGGTAAGAGGAGCAACAATTTTTCTCGCAAAACAAGTGGGAAAAACCATCAGCCGAAACCTATGGAAGAATGGGGGGATGAATATGAATATGCGGTTCGGCCAGCTGTTGTGCTGTAATTTAACGGCAGATTTTTTCCTTAGTCTCAATCTCCTATGGAAAAAAAAAGTAAAGTAGCCTACCCTTAATTTGCGGTTCCTTGGAAGAAGGAGTTTGTGTGGTTGGTTGGTGTTTTTTTTTGTTCCTTAAGTTCTCTGCCCCAAAGTCCAAGCTGCACCAAATTCTTCGACGATGTTCCGTCTCTCGGGTGTCCGGTGTGCCAAATGGCTATGGTAATCCAAAATCTTGGCTGGGCTATTTTTGTGGGAAGTTATGAAGGTGCTTGGTTGTATAGAGCTTTTTTTTTGGCTTCGACGATATCGGATGTTTCCATCCGGTTCCGATACAGACGATAGTTAAGGAGAAAGCGAAAAAAATTAGAAGGGATTATCTCATCAGTGGTCGATTGAAGGCGCTAGTTAAGACCACAAGCTTGTTAAGTGCGGATTGTTAGTTTGAATTGTTTTTATTTTTTTATTATCATAATGTGAAACTAAAGGTGCTTCATATTTTATTCTATATATAGATTCTTAATCATTATAACTGGAAAGTTTTAATTGAGCTTTTCAAAACAGAAAATGAAGATCAAACAGTTTGGTTTTAGAAGTAAGCTTTAAATGTCCCTAGTTTCAATTTTTCCTTAAAAAAAAGTGCGAGTTCTCCCAATACTTTTAAATTATACAGTTTTTTTGTGCCGAGTGTTTGCCAGTACGGCGCTGTTTTGTCCCTAAATTTCAATAAAGCTTTATTTTGGCGTTTCATAAACGAAATATTTTATGATTTATTTTTTATTTTCCCTTTTTTTTTTTTGTAAAACATGTTGATTTGTAGTCATTTTTAAATGTCTTAAATCCTGGGGTCTAAAAATCTTCGTTTGGGTTCATAACTCAACTATTATTTTTTGCAGAATTTTTAAATAACGTTTACATGAGTAAATTTGGAATATTTTTTACTAAAAACCAATATAATTTTTTATTCTTCTGTGAAACTGAACTTGCTAACGGATTTTGTGACAATTTATATAATCTTAAAAGAAAATTTTCCGCTCAATAATTTGGTCGAAGACCATAGCTTCGTGTCTTATTAAGCAAACAAGTTATTAGCTTTCTAACAAGGTGTTACTTTTGGCATTGAAAAACGAAAAATTCACTTGACATCACTCATCACATCACAGTCATTCAATTCCAATGTCAATGTTTTTCAATGCCAAAAGACACGCCTTGTTAAACAGTTAATAACTTTTTTGCCTAAAAAGTTACGGTCTTCGACAAAATTGTTTAGTGGAAAATTTCTCTTAAAAAATATACAAATTGGCACAAAAACCATTAGCATGCTCGGTTCCACAGAAGAATAAAAATGATATTGGTTATCTCCTTCCCATACAAACCTAAAAGTTTAAATTTACTCATGTAAACGTTACTTAAAAATTCTGCAAAAAATCATGGTTGAGTGTAGAACCCAAACGAAGATTTTTAGGGTTTAAGAAATTCAAAAATGACTATTTTATACAAAATTTTGGAACAGTCCGGCCTGGACTGGTTGCCTGGATTTTGTACGAATTTATTCACTTTTTTGTTGGTAAATCAAACAAAAAACAAACATATTGTTATGTTTTTTTTTTGCCTCAAAACTGAAATTTTTGGAGCAAGTTTTATGAAAATAGCCATGGAATTATTTTTAGCTCTAAAATACGTCGATGAGTTCTATTGATTTTTTTTTCTTGATTTTTGTTGAGTAATTTCTGGGTTTTTGCCCGGATTTTCCTCGGATTTTTGGTCATTAATTTGGAAAGCAAATGCCCAGATTTTGCCAGGTTTTTATATAAAATTTTCCGTTATACGTGTTGAAAAATTCTGGCAACCTGATGCATGATATAGTAACTCAAATCGACAATGGCTGACGATTATAAGTTACACAATGATTTTTTGTAGAGAGGCACTTTATTTTAGACCCTTTTTCCTTGAAACTTATAAAAGATAAAATAAAATCTAGTCCATCATGAATAACTGATTTTAATCAAAAAATGATTGTGAAAATATTTTAAATGGTTTGTTTGGGTCTAAAAAGACAACTACTATATTTTTCATGGTTAAAATGTGTTTTTCTATAATTTTTTGTAGAAAGTATTTATGCCCCATTCTTGGGTAAAAAAACATTCCTGATGAAGTTTAAAATTGAAAAGTTATCGAAATCATTACATTTTAGATTATGAGTTTCATTCAAACCTACCTGAAAAAATTATAAGTGAGTCAGCATTTTGACAATCATAGAAAAGTAAACTTTGCATTTAGCATTTCACTGCATGTTTTCACTTGGCATGATTTTTTCATATTGAAACAAAAACAAAAGAAAACAATGGTTTCAAAAATTTAACTCAATGAAAAACGCTTTATTTATTAAAAGTGGCCTGCCTTTAAACGAAAAAAAATTAGTTCTATTAGACGTTTGACTTTTCTTCCATGGGCTGGCAGTAATTTGTAGTCAGTTTCAAAATAAGCCGAGAAAGTATTGTTATAAAGAAAGTACTCTTTTTATTTTCATATTTCAGTTTTCATCTTAAATATCAAACGATTTCAGCAATGACACCTTAATGTTTATTCCTGATAATTGATAACCCATAACTGTTGCTTTCAAGCATCACAAATTAGGCTCAATTATGGGGCCAAAGTGTGGATAAATACAAAGACTTTGTTTATCCACGTTACCTTTTACATGTTTGTTGATGTTGAAAACTTTAGAATTTATATATTTTGAAACATTTTTGCTTTTTTTTTGAGAACAAACACTTTTTTTATAAATTAAATCACTAGATTTTTTTTTAAATAGGTAGTTTTGAAGATTTCCATAACAGGGCAATTTTTTTCCTCCAGATTAATTTCAATTTCCATTAAAAAGTGAAAGCTTATTTTGTTTTTGTTTTTCATAGATTCAGAGTTTTGCAGATTCCTCAGCTTGATCCTTTTTCTGGGAAATATCATTCCATACGTTATAAAAAATCTTTGTAGTCTCATAATAAGAAGTAAAGTTTCCGCTACAAATCCTCCCAAACGAAATTTTTATGGCTCTAATATAAGGTTGCCAGATTTTTTTTGGCACGTATCCTGGCCGGATAAATTTGGAAATTTATTTTATAAAAACTTAGCAAAATTTGGGCATTCGATTTCAAAATTGAAAACCATAATCCGGGCAGCATCCGGGCAAATTTTGTCAAAACCCAGGTCTAACTCAACAAAAATCAAGAAAAAAGAATCTAGAAATTGAAAAAAGAATTTTTTCCAGCAATTTTCATCGACATATTTTAAATCTAATTTTAAGTTTCCAAAAAACCTTTCATGATTATTTTTATAACACTTGCTCAAAATATTTCATTTTAGAGGCATAAAAAGATAAAATATAATTTTTTTTTTTTGTTCGATTTGCCCAAAAAAGTGAATTAATCAGGGCAAAATCCGAGCATTATTCAATGAAATCCGGGCAACCGGTTCGGTCTGGGCTGTTCCCAAATTTTAATTAAAATATCCGAGCAAACCCGGATAAAACCAGGCAATCTGGCAGCCTTATTCTAATGGCTAACGGTTTTAAACGAAGGCTCAGCAAAACTTAGTTTTTGAACAAATGCTTCAAAAAGGAATATCATTTTATTGTTTGTTTAGATGTCTTCAATGCCTTTATGAACTCTACTCAATATTAAAATATCGAGTGATTTGAAAGTTCACTTCGAAACAATAAAACTTTGTTACTTAAGCTTGCCGGATTGCCCAGTTCAACCTGGACTTGCTCGGATATTTGATACAAAATTTGGGGAAAATCCGGTCAAGCGAGATGCCTGAATTTCGTTGTCCGGAGTTTGCCCGGAATTAGTTGCAAAATTGAACGAAAAATTCAAATTGAGATTTGGGATTGAGATTTTTTTCTTCTGAAAATGATTTTGCAAAATGAATGAGCAAAATCTATCAAAATAATCATGACCTGTTTTTTTAAAAGCCAAAAATACGATTCAAATCTGCTGATGTGCTTTAATAAAAAAAAATGATTCGAGCGTTTTTTTTTCTTGATTTTTGGTTAAAAAAATCTCTGGTTTTGCCCAAGCTTGCCCGAATATAGCTCGGATTTTGGGTTGAAACTTTCTTAATCAAATGCCCGGAATTTTTCAGGATTTTATTTTAAATTGCCTGGATTTGTCCAGCTCAGATTCGCGCGAGAAATTCAATTGTTCATATTAAATTTATTTTTATATGTCTTTTTTACAACTTTGACAATAAAGTCTCAATTAGTCAGTTTTATTTATTTTCAAAAGAATTAGCACTTAGGATGATCCTTTGATATATCGATGGATTCCATTGGAGGTATAATATGGTTTAAATTGATAAAACTATTTTAGAGGTTACTTTTTTCATAAAGTATCTAAGAAAAAAAAATAATTTATATTATATTTCGGATGTAACTTTTTTTGTTTCAATTTTTGCTGATTATAAAGAATGTTAAAGATATTTTATCTCCTAGTCTGAAACCGTTTTTTTAAATAAAATTTTACACTAACTCACAAACAACTAAATAGTACTTAATTTGTACAATTTAGTCCAATAGATTCTGACAAATGCAATGCCGAATTTTGTTTTTCCATGGCTTAGATTTCGTTGCGGTCCGTCAAATGTTAATATAAGGAATCAATCATCGGAATCGAATTTTTAGTATGAAATGAATCATTTCCGCAGTTATTTTTAATTAAAATGGAGGTTTTATCTTTAGATTTTTATCAAAATTTCTTGTTTCTACATGATAAATTTGGCCAACAAATCATTTATATTATTATTAATTTATTAAAAAGTTAAATTTATGTGTATTAAAAATATTAAAAAGCAAGATAAAAGTTAAAATCTTACATGAACACTATGCAAATTTACTTGTTTTTGCACGCCGATTTACAAACTTCAAAATAATACAAGCATAGATTTCCAAAACAAAATCTGAATTCAAGCACAAATTTGGATTCAGCTTTAGAGTTTCAAATCTCTCTAGACTCAAGTGAACCCTTGATCGAATTTCGAAACTTTAAATTCTTAAATTTGGTTCGTTTAAGGCCCATGTTATAAATTTAGAAAAAAAATGGGATACTGATTGACAGTTATGATACAAAATTTATTATTTTCCAATTTATCAATTTTATTTACCACCGTTGAATTTTGATCCACATCACAATCGCACTAAGATTTTGCTTACAATAAATAATGATGGTCATAAATATAAATTTGATTTGGAAATTCTTGGCGCGGATTATGCTTGTAAAACTTTTCTAGATTTCAATGATTTATCATGCCTCAAAAATGAACACTGTTGATCGAAAGGTGATTTTGTTTTACATGGAAAAATTCATTTAATTCAGGATGAAATTTCTATTCTTGGAGTTTAGAATCCAGGAATTTTTTTAATTGGATCTAGTTTTCACCTTTTTATTTTTGTTACAATCTCATACACAGGGTTTTGTGAAAAAATTCCAATTTAATTTCCTGTCAGTTAAAAAGAATCATAAAAACAGCTTTTAGTTATTGCTTTAAATTGCTTCTATTTGACTCGTGCGAAAACTTGCTTAATAAAGGGGAGGGGGCGGAGGGGGGCTTAATGAAAAAGGAAACTGATTCCCAAAATCATCTTCCTACTTAAAACCATCACACACAAAAAAGATTGTAATGATAAAATTGAAGAAAAAATACAAATAATTCCACAATTCAAAATACAAAAATGTACAAAAGAAATACATATTCAATTTTTCAAATCAGTGGTTATTTTTGGCAATTAATTTTAAATTGTTCAAAATAATGTTCATTATTTTTAGCTAGAAAATCGCTTGATAACTCGTTATTAGGCTGCACAAATCCCAAATACTTTAGGAACTTCTTTAGCAACACCAGAAAATGAGCACAAAATTATAAACAAAATTTATGTTTTGTACAAACAAGAATTAAAGCTAAATATTCAAAATTCAGAGCTCAGAATTGCAATACATTATACAAATTTCATCGAAGTTAAAAACATTTTATAAAAAATTTCTTATTCAAAAAAAAATCCCTTGGTTTGGTTCAATTATTGAGTCAGAAAAAAATCGGATGTAGAATCAATAATTTAAAAAAGAAATTCAGAATCGCTAATAAACATCAGAATAAAAAAAATCAGATCATGTCTCTTTGACAATACCTATTAAATTTCATTTTTTTAAATTTATTTTCAAATGAATTGTTGATTGTAAAATATTGAAAGGTTGGTGTCTTGAATTTTAAAAAGATTTAATCACGAATTTTGCAGATTTGCACTGACTAAAAGAAAGCTTTTACAACTTTTTTCTTGGAAGTCAAAATTACGCGCTTTATTCGAGAAAGTTGATCATTGATTGGAAACATTTATTTTCAAAACCTTTTTGATGTTCTCAATTTTATCCGATGAATTTTTACATATTTTCAAAAGCAATTTTGAAAACATGAATTAACACAAAAAATCAATTTGTATGTTTGGAACCACTGCTTTTAAATAATTTAAAATAAGCTTTTAAATCCTTTGCACTTAGGAATAAATTAAATTTTATTGCCTTGTGACTTGGAATTCAGTTTGACAATTGGAAAAAAAACAAGATTATTCTATTCTTGTTGTGTTTACTGTGGAAATATTTTTTTCTATTTTCAAACTCTTGCAGCTATCATTATTAAGTGCAGATTAAGTTTATTTTCGGAATTAAGAATAAATACTTTTTATCTGTTAAATAAATCATATTTGTTTAAATCATCTTTGAAAATTTAAAAGTATATCGAAAAAGTTTGATTCTGGAAAATCTCCATGGGGTTAAACTTCGCATGTAATTTAGTACACAAAAATAATAAAACTAGGCAAATAATCAGTGTGTGATGGATTTTAACAATTTCAATCATTTTAATTTAACTCTACTGTTTCTCTACTGTTTCTCTACTGTTTAAGATTTCTGTGTTCCATCGTTTCGGGTCGTCGACCAAAGATATAGTGCCTTCGCGCTTGGAAATAAAAAGTACCAAAAAAATTAGTTGAACACAAATCTTTCGAGGTCTTTGAGAGCTCGAAAGGTTTATTTGAGGATTGCAGGCGGAAAAGGCCAAATAATAAGACCCTTCCAAAATAAATCATTGCATTCAATTAAAATTTCATGTGTAGATAATGTTTTGCCATAATATCGTACATTTTCATTATAGGCTTTTAGGAATAAGTAACCCAAAGTGGATTTAAACAACTATGAGCCTTGATAAAACTGTTTTATGCTATCCTAAAGTAATCGGGGCTGGAAAAGGAGACATATGGTTAAGTTTGGAGATAATTATTACAGGCAAATGCTATTAGTTTGGAATCATGGGAAATATTAGTTTTGTATTTTGAATTCGTTGAATCTTCATGATATCAAATAAAATTTAAACGATAATTGAATAAAATTTTTGGCGGAGAGAAAAAAACGTGCCCGTTCGCCCAAAAGTTATGGCTTACCATCCACGGCTTAAGTATTTTTCTACGGCTTTGGCATCCAAGACGTATACAGATGAATTAATTTGTTGAAGAAATTCTGTTTAAGACAAGGATTTCACATGATAAAACAAAAAACCCACAATAAAAAAATGAGCATCAACAAAAATGAATAAGTTAGAGCAACATTGATTTGAATTTTTGATCTCTTTGATAAAAAAATGGTTCATCGTCGTATTTCGTAGAGTCTGGAAATAAGCTGGGTAAAAAGAAAAACTAATATGGAAAAACATGCTTCAAAGTCGTCTTTTTTAAGAAAGATTCAAACCCAGCGAAGCCTTAGGTGTGAATTTCAATCACACTGACGGACGGTTGAATTTTGTTGCATTTTTTTATTTCAATTTTTATCATTTTTTCCCGAAATATACTTTTGAAATTATGCGCTTAAATCAACGGACAAAACTTGTTTTTTTTTTGTACTTTATACCAAAAAAGGTTTCAAATTTGTCTTATTGAAGTTTAATCGGATATTTTCTCTTATTTTTGTTCGATTATAATTTTTTTTTCATATTTAATCCTATAACACAATCCGCACTGAACAAACTTTGACATATGGGCCAAGAAAATCCCTTCCATAAGGCTACATAAAAGTTCTAAAATAACACCGTCTCCACCTCTTCGTCTTCCGCGTGAATCTAGGAAGAAAAAACCTATGAATGAGTGCTACTACTAGGCATCAACGAAGCAAAAAACCAAGTGTAAAAAGAGTTAACAAGACGCGAAATTGATGATAGTTGTGTCCGCTGGGTTGCTGCAGCCCCCCGAAGGAAAAACGCCCCCGAAACCCAGCAGAAGAAGAAGAAAGAAAAGGAATAAGATCGGGGGAAGGCTTCGAGAAAATTACAGCTACATAGCAGATAATCGCCCTGGCTCCGGTCCGAGCTTTTTTTTCCTTCAACCGGAAGTAGTTAACGATTAAACGCGGGGAAAAAGTGCAAGAAAAGTGGCAGGAGAAGCTGACCTGTGAAAGTGAGAAAGAAAGTGAAGAAAAAACGTAAAAGAAAACGTAAAGCCATGACAGGTGGTGAATAGTTCGCGGAAAAATATCTGATTTGTTCACCCACCGAGAGCTGATGACCGATAGCAGCGGAAAAGTGAAAGAAAGTAAAATGTTAAGGGAAAAAATGTGGCAAAACGTGTTGTGAAAAGTTTTAATTGCTGTTCTTGTGACGACGACATCTCCAATATTGCAGGATTTCTTCCGACAGCTGTAGGCGTTGAGTTGAGTTTAATCCCGACGAGTCGGGACGTTCTCGACATTTTATAATTACATTACGGGTGGAGTTTTGCAGCGAGCTGTTCAAATTCCAACCCACTGTTGATCTTCCACTTTTATCCGTTTGGGGAGAAATTTTAGATTCCGATATACACACCTACATTCACACAACTTTACACCATCCCCCCAAAAAAAGCAGCTTTTTACTACGATATACCGCATCATCGACTCTCTCTGGTCTCTCTCAAGCGACTTAAGCCAACGACAGCTAAGCCAATAACAGCAGCAAACCTTCCCTGATGCCGAAAATGTCACGAAGGTGACACACGACAAAGGTAAAACTTTAATTAAATCAAGCATTTTCCCATTTCCTCCTTTTTTATTTCATGACCTGGCGTAATCTCGATTTTTCCCTTTCCGAATTGACGGAAATAAAACAACAACAAAAAATATCAACAAACAACGTAACGGTTCCTTTTCGCCTTCCTTTAAAAAAACACGACACAAACGCTTTGATGATTTGGGCCGCCTTAACAGCCAGAACAACCGAGTCCCAAAAATAAATCCAGAATCTACCAAGCGAATGTTAGCAAAGAAAAAAGGTCTGCGTGAGAGATAAGAGAAATCATCAAGAAAAAAAAACGAGTAAAGAGGCGAAAAAAGAGGAAATCACACAGCCCAAACGCCTCTCGGCAACGCCCAGAAAATACACACCAAAATACAAACAACCAGAACCAAGCAAAGCTAAGGGTGTTCTGGAAAGAATTTGAATCTTCAACAAACAACAAGAAAAAAAACCAGAAAAAAAAACAAACCGCCCCATATAAAATAATTAGGCCCCGTCGACACGAGACTGACTACTGTCAGTCAGTCACCAGCTAGCAAAAAATAAACAAAACTCAAACCGGAAACAGTTGCGGCCCAAATTCGTGGGGACATATTTGGCGTTTTCCGGTGAGGCGCAATACTCGAGACATGGGGCTGCAGGCGGCCTCCGGTGCCGCGCTACTGACAGCCATCGTTAGTTTGCTGCTTCTACAGCTAGCGACAATTCCGCACAGTGCCCTTGCTACACGTGAGTACAATTTTTCCCCCTTTAGTTTACTAACAATTTTAAGGTACAATTCCACAAATCCTGATGTTCCCTAACCCCCCCCCCCCCCCCCCTCACCTAACAATCGTTCCCGGTATCTGATGACAGTTTTTGATCAAAACGAAAAGCAATGATATGAAACGAAAAAAAAAAGATTTTGAAACAACACTCCACTTCTTGCTCCTCTATCAACTAAATGGGAGTAGGGAGCACTCGAAAGCGACACCCCCAATTTTTGATAAGCAACACGCGAGGTTATTCTACAGTTTATAAGGTTCAGAATAATTTAGGGGGGACTTTATGAAGTTTTTTGGAACGCTCTCATGCGATTTTAGTATGAATGACGAATGTTTATTTGCGTTTTAAATGAAAACTTTAAGTTAACATGTCTCAAGGTTAAAAGGTCTTTAATAAATATTATTATTATTATTATTTAAGTTAGCATACATTTTCGTACATATTTAGGAATGAAAATTTAAAACACCGAACAAGCGAATGATTAGTAAATAAAGAAAATTGTTATTAAATTGAAAGTAGGAAAATTTCGAATTTCGAATTTCGAAGTAAAAAAATCATTTTGAACATTTCATTGTCATCCCACTAACCAAAAGTCACATCTTAATTACAACAGGAACCGTCGAAGTTCATGAGAAGAAGAACTATATCTAGAGGAAAGTCTGGTATGACGGACACTGCGGGTGAAATGGAAACTTTAAATATTTGGAAAATAACAAAATATGACATTAACTGAATGATGGGAATATGTTCGCCATTTACAAGACCCTTTGTTGGTTTTTATACCAGGTCTAATAACAAAGTAAACAAAACGTACAAAAACTATGAGGATCCATTATTTATTTGATGTGATTTTCTCTCCTCAGAAAATAGTCATAGCCCGCAAAATTTTCTAAAAATTTCTACCGTTTTAAAAGTTGGAGTGTTGAATAGGCTATGTTGTGGATACTATTTTTCGGGGTCTTCGTAGCAAACTCGCATACATATGTTTCTGTTGCAGTCAGCTCAAAGCTGTAAAACAGTGGTTTATTGAAATTCTAGTCTATATATATAAAAATGAATGTTTGTCTGTCTGTCTGTTCCCTATAGACTCGGAAACTACTGAACCGATCATCGTCAAAATTGGCATCTAAGGGTTTTTGAGGCCGGGGATGGTTTCTGTAATAGTCAAAACTCCATCCGACTTAAGGGAGGGAGAGCTACCATACAAAATTTGTAGTTTTTCGAAACAAATAAAAGTCATGACATCCATTTTCCGAGATTTTTTCACCCTTTGGGCGGTTTGTTTTTCGTCTCTATGGTCGAGGCGTCGCGATCCAACGTCGTAGAAGGATAGTAACCCAGGCATAGCATACTGATCAGTGGGAATATTTTGGCGCGTATTTCTCAACTAAGGATATTTTCAATGCAAGGGGTGGCGATTGTTTGGGGTTTGTTTTTCGTCTCTATGGTCAAGCAAACGTCGTCGCAAGTGAATAGTAACGAAATAAGCATACTGTTCATTGATCGCTGGAAAAATTTAACAATTAGGCGCCTGTTTCTCAACCAATTATCTATGTTTCTTATGCACGTGGGGGCGAAATATAACCTAGATGTGTTTTTTTCTTGCTTAATTGCACGTGGTAATAAATGACGCCTAGATGTGACACGGATTGGTATTTTATCAATCGAATCAAAACCAATTGAATGATTTGCAAATATACTTCCATATTTAGTTCGTGTTAATGAAGGTAGCATTTGATTTTTCGTTCAAGGAACATTAGAACATGTTCAAACGTTCAACTTTTTCTGTTAAAAAAAAATAAAAATTATGTTTTCTTCGAGAAATTGTAACTTCGGCTCAAATACACAACTGAAATGAATTAAGAAATGAAAATGGGAGCTTTTTATTTTAAATAATTCTGGAAAAATCATCGTACTTTTTGATTTCATACCAATTCAAGTACGTACTTAATATGATAAGTGTTTTTGTGTTACATGGCTGCATAAAAGAGACTTTTGATCCGCTTCGTTTTTGAAAACTGGACGCAAAATTTCTATGAATTTTTTTTAGTATACTCTTAAAGTGTTAAAAACAATATGCCCTCCTGTCGAACTTTTAAGAAATTCATCTTCAAAATGATTCAATATGTTGGAAAGACCAGAAGGGGTATTCCGAATGTTGAAACTGAAGCGGAAATTGAAAATTCTTAAATGTCTTTGTAAATGAAGGTCATTCCCTTTGAACATCATTCGTTAAAAGTGGAGTAAGAAACATAAATTTATACTGCAGGAATACTGCAGATATATCAGTGAAACTTAATAGAACAAAAAAAACAGGAATACGTATTAAAACCATTTTAAAGCCATTACTCTGAAGCATCTGTAAATAAGTTTTGCATTGACAATTGCCCCAATATACGGGACAAATGTAAACTTTGAAATTTGTTTTGGTCATCGATTTCGAATATTTGAAAATAAAAAAAAAAATAAAAAAAGAGAGAAAAGAGAAAATAAAAAAAAAAAACGCTGAGAACTTATTTAGTGATGCAACTGATATTTTTTGCACTGTATTTAATACATTACTAATTTAATATATTTTTCATTACCATGATGAGTGCTTTTTGGGAAAACTTCAAGCTATAATGTCTCATGTCCACGAGTTTGGAATATGGCGAAACATTTTGTTAACATAATTTCGGCGCAAAAAGGATAGATATTCAAACTACTTCGTAGGCGAGGATGGTGAAAAAAGCTGTTTGAGAATGGTTATTTTATCCTTTTCATCGTTTTTTTTTTCAAATTTCTATAGCTTATTTTTTTAACTCCACAAAATACCCCATCTAAAACTTATCAGGAGCTGGAAGTGCTCATAATACAGAATATTAGGAATATACTCAAAAAACTGTCTCGATTCACGATATTCATCGGTTTAAAAATTCTATCTCCATAAAGAACAATTTGCAATAAATTCCAATATGCGAATCTTTTTCTTTCAATTAGTAATTTATGTAAACTCGAGCCGGTTAAATTTGCCTACCTTCTTCAAACAGTGGGAGACAAAATTGGAAGGGATGGGGGAGCTCCCATGTAAATTTAAGAGCTTTTCAAAGAAAGGACCATATTTAAAAAGATTTTTTTGGGTACAGAGTATAAATTTGAGATCTTGAAAAAACGAGTTAAGATATCAAGTTTTAGTAAATAATATATACCATCTTTGAATTGCAATTCAGCTGCAACTGCAGCTGCAGCTCTCATTTCAAAGTTGTTGGGTCTGAAGTATGATGAGGTTTGATTTAAAAAAAGTCTCTCTAAAATCTAAATTTGAATAATTTTTTACAAATTACATTTATTTTCGGAAGGTGTAGCAAAGCACAACGGGTCAGCTAGTTTATATATAAATTGATTGATGAACTTACATTATGTCTCCTCATAGTATTATTCCACAACAAAAAGATTTTAAGCTATCAAATGCACGTTTCAATTGTGCCAGAAATGATTACTAATGTTAATCATTTCTTTTCTGACGTTTCTACAGTTCGTGACTTTGGCTAGATGATAAGTAGGGATCCTCATGAATCTTGTTGGCAACAGGCTATTTTCAACCATTTGGGGAAAAATCAGCGAATTTCGGTCGAAGGGCTGAGCAACAAACACTAAAAAAAAACAAATTTGCTAAGGAGGGTAAGGCGGACACATAAGTTTTTCCAAATAATTCAAATTTCATATCGCTTTGATCCACCATATGCCTTCAAAAGACCTAAGCAAAAGCAATTGCCGGTCGAGCATCTCAAACAGGCTCCAAGGCACGAATGCCACAAGTATGGTAAAGTGTCATTAATAAAACCTTTAAAAAAATCTCAAACAGGCCATAAAAACTGTGAAAAATTGATACCCGATGAAGACAGCGTACAATGAGGAAAAAAATGTTTAAACTGCGAAGAATTTCAATATCTTTCCTCGTACATAATCAAAAACTTTGAAAATATGCTTGCCTATAGTGAAAATAATTTCGGATGCCACAGGAGCTCAAAAACGGAGATATAGTGCCTTGCTAACCCTTATTCCCCTATATTTTATAAACAATTCCGAAAATGTCTGATTTAGACAAGAAAATTTTGAAACAATAGACCTATCTTGTGCGATTTTTTCCGAGGAATTAAATGAAGGATGTTTGGGCATTCACACGCTTTGAAAATTGGAGTAATGGCGGCGTTTATCCTCAATTCTTCTATATTTTTCAATTACTTATGAAAAAAGTCAGATCGGACTTGAAAATTTTGAGCCAAATAAGACCTATCTTGTGTGATTATTTTTTCGAAAAATCGAATGAAGGCTATTTGAGCCACCGTACGCATCGGATAATCGAGTTATGACTGTATTACAAACAATTCCCCTACATTTTTAAAAAAGTTCAGAAAAAGCATATTTGGACTTGAAAATTTTGAGCCAAATCAGGAATCGAATGAAGGCTACTTGAGCCAACGCACGCATTGGAATCTGGAGTAATGGCCGTTTTTCTCATCGTTTTAAATATAGTTTAGAAAAAATTGGTTCTGACTGAAAAATTTTGGAGCAAATAAGACTTATCTAGTGTGTGTGTGTTTTTTTTTCTTGAGGAATTGAATAAAGGCTATTTTGACCACCGCACGCATTGGAAAATGTTACAATGGCTGTTTTACTCTCGATTCCCCTACATTTTTTATTTAATTCTGAAAAACACATGTTCGGACTTGAGAATTTTTAACCAAATGAAACTTATCTTGTGTAATTTTATCCAAAGAATCGAACGAAGGCTACTTGAGCCAACTGTTTTTCGGAAAAGTCTGAAAGATTTTGAAAAAAATGTCTGAAAATGTCTGAAAATGTCTGAAAATGTATGGACACCTAAGTTTTGAAGGTGACCTTTCATTTTTGGTCCCCAGATCTCAATGTTGCAATAGTATGTTTTTGTCACTAAATCAGTCAAGTGCTCTGTCTGAATCACAATTTGACATACATACATCTTCAGGGCATTTGTCATTACAAATACGTCTCGAATACTTATGAATTCATAATCATTTTCTGCCATATTATACCATGACTAAGCTTGCCAGATTGCCCGGTTTTATCCGGGTTTGCCCGGATATTTGATGCAAAATTTCGAGAAAGTCCGGTCCGGCCCGGTTGCCCGGATATCGTGAAAAAAGCCCGGATATTGCCCGGATTTGTTTACAATTTTAACAAAGAAACCATAAAAAATCAAAGTTTTTGAGTAAGTTTTAGCAAAATCGATTAACGGTATGGACATTTTCAACGGTTGTTTCAAACAATTTTGCTGATTTACTTTTATAAACCTTCAAATATTTAAGTGTTCCAAAAAGATTTTGGACGTCTGCAATTACATTAATAAAATATTATTTTCATTTTTTTTTTTGTATTTTTCTTTGCTTTTATATATAATAACACCTAAATTTTGCCCGGTTATTGCCCGGTTTTTGGATTTGAAAAATTGAAATCCATGCCCGGATTTTGCCAGGTTTTTTTGAAAAAATGCCCGGAATTGCTAGGCCCGGATGGGAGTCGAAAAAATTCTGGCAACCTTAACCATGACCAATTTAAATTTTCAAAGTTTCTTTCATAGCTTCTTATAACAACCCTAAAGTATGGAATTGTTCTGGAAGAAATGTCAAAAGTCTGGAAGTCTGGAAACCTGAAAAAATGTTTAGCAAAAGTCCAAAACGTCTGGAAGATCCAGACAAAATCTGGAAGGTTTACATCACTGGTTTCAACCTCAATTTCCCAACAGTTTTCAAATATTTAAAAAAATGCGTGTTCGGATTTGAAAATTTAAAACCAAATGAGACTTATCTTGTATGGCTTTTTTTTCTTCGTAGAATCGAATGAAGGTAAAATAACCACAACTCCATTTTTCAATGCGTGCGCTGGCTTCATCAGCCTTCATTCGAGTCCTTGGAAAAACAACACACAAGATAAGTCTAATTGAGTTGAAATTTTCACGTCCGAAAATGCTTTTTTTTTTAATTAACTGAAAAATGTAGGGGAATTGAGAGTAAAAACAGCTAGAATTCCATTTTTCGATGCGTGCGATGGCTCAAATTTGATTCAAAAATCTCAAGTCCGAGCTTACTGTCTTCATTATTTATTGAAAAATACTAAGGAATCGAGGGTAAAATCCGATATGAATCCATTTCATGAAGCGTATGGTGGCTCAAATAGCCTTCAATTGATTTCTTGGAAAAAATCCACGCAAGATAAGTCTCATTTGGTTTTTAATTTTCAAGTCAGATCATGCTTTTTTGAAATATTTAAAACAGCCATTACTCCATTTTCCAATGCTTGCGGTGGCTCAAAGCGCCTTCATTCGATTCTTCGAAAAAAAAAACACACTTGATAGTTCTCATTTGCTAAAAAATCTTGCAGTCCAAACATGCGTTTTTCTGAATTAATTGAAAATTTTAGGGGAATTGAGGGTAAAACAGCCATAACTCTATTTTCCAATGCGTGTGGTGGCTCAATCAGCCTTCATTTGATGCCTTGGAAAAAAATCACACCAGATAAGTCTCATTTGGTTAAACATTTTCAAGATCGAACTTACTTTTTTCACAATTAATAGAAAAATATTGGGAAATCGACTGTAAAATCAGCAATAACTTCATTTTCAAAAGCGTGTGCAAGCTCAAACAGTTTTCATTTGATTTCTCGTAAAAAATCCTACAGAATAGGTCTATTTTTTCAAAATTTTCTTGATGGAATCACTGGATTGCTTAAAAAAATTTAGGGGAATTAGGGGTTAAAAAGAGATTATTTCTCCGCTCGTAAGCTCATGCGGACATAGTTTCAGTCCAATTGATTCTCTGGACATTTCCACTTAAAGAAAAGTATATTTTCATTGATTTGGTATGAGTAGGAGGGAAGATATTTAATTTCTCCGCGGTTTAAACACACCACTGTTTCCCTTCTGGATTCGGACCATTTGGCTTCATTTTGGTAAACACGTTCTCAAATTCTTTACTCTTAAAAATATGTACTTTTATTGCATTTGTTCCGACAAAATGTACATTTTCTGAGTAGAGTCCGTCTTACCCGACCATACATAATACATGCAAATACATAATTTAATTCGCAAGCTTGATGAAGGAAATTTACTCATTTCAAGGTTTAGTGCGATGTTAGCCAAACTGCCCATCTGCACAAAAACTGCGATGAAAAACGCAATCGTTTAATTTTCTGTTGCGATTCTACTTTAGGGTGTCCGTCTTACCCAACTTTTCCATACATTAAACGTAGTTCAGAACCTTAAAAACAAAATGAATTACTTTAGGTTTGTGTTTGTTTTCTGTGCCTGTGGCACATTCTTCTCCAACCTTTCTTTGGCAATGCATCACAAATTAAATTAAGAGTTTTATGTAAAACTTCTGTGCATCAATTTTCAGCTGATCAACAAACCAGAGGAAACCTAAGAAATACTAAATATGCTTTTCTGAAACGTTTTATAAAACTTCTCGTTACCGTCTTTTCCACTGAAATTTTTCCACTTTTTCATGTCTGGATCAATTAAACTTGAAATTTTGCTTTATTTTTCACTTTTAATTTCATCAGCACAAATCTTTTCATTTATGGATAAGTTCTGAAATCTTAATTCGTATACATGTCTGTTCAATAATCTGAAATCACAATCGCCAGTAGCAATTTTATTTTATAGTTGAAAATTCATAATTTATTTTTCGAGACATTTTGGATAAACATTTTTGAATCTTTTACTTGGGATTTGAAAATCTCATTTTGAATTTTGTCCATTTTTTAGTTAAATTTAAATACATCATACTAAAGTTGCCATTCATCGATTAAGATGTATTGAAGCTGAAGTATAAAATTCTTCATTAAAACGTGTATGAATTCATTAAAATGTGTATGTATTCATCACATCTTGAAATATTAGTAGTTTGAGACTTATGTTCTTAAATAGTATTTTGATAGTGTAATTATGTATTTCGTCAACAATAAATTGAATTAAGGTTTTTTTAGTTCCGATATCTATTCCGAATTCTTAAAGAAATATTGGTAAAAATACTTACACAGTTGAAATATGATAATTTTTATTGCCACTTAAAGTGGTCCTTAAAAATATTCGCTTTGAAATTCTCTTTGATAAGCAAAAGTGAGTGTTTTTGGAATTTCATATTCGGATTTTGCTTCCAAAAATTTACATTCCCTTGAACTTTGTTTTCTCAAATCCCAATTCTGTTCAGTTAATTTAGATGTTCTTTAATAGTTAATCCTCAATTTTGGAATCAAAGAAGACAGTTTTGCTCCCCAAAGTTGAATTTGTTATATTCTGCTGTTTTCCTACATTTTCGAATTTTATATTTTTAAATTGAGAAATTTGTCCTTGATCAAGCACTAGGGTTTTATTCAAATTTATTCATAATGAAATTCACATATGAATTCTGGATTTCGTTTTTTTTCCTCAAAGTTCGTACTTGCAGTTGAGATTTACAATGAATCTACAATAAATGATTCAGAATTTATGAAACTTTCATCGTTTGGATCTAAGAGGTTTTAATTTATAACTCAGATTTCAGAAAAAATAATCTTGAATTCCAGATTCTAGATAAAGATTTTGGATTCAGGATTCAGCATCTTTATCCCAAATCTAGGGTAGAGAATTGAGAATTTACAATAACTCAATTTCGAACCTTGAGCAATCAGAATTCAAAATTTAAGCTTCCGAATTCGGGATTCAGGAATGAAAATTCAGCATTTTCCGATTCAGGATTTGGGTTTCAGATTTTTAAATTTAGAGTTCATAGCTCAGTTTTGAGAATTTTTGATCCTGGATTCCAGATCCGAGGTTTGAAGATCGCGATTCAGGATTTCAATATTCAGAGATCATAGCAGAGAATTTCGGACTCAGGACCCAAGATTCCATATACAAGGTTGGAGGATCAGGAATCAATATTTGAAATTCTGGATTCTGGATTGGAAATAAATAAAAATTAAAAAAAAAATAATTTCAAAAATTTTGCATTCAGGAATTTTGGGATTCAGACTATACGGTTTCAGGATTCAGTATTCAGAAAACATGATTCAGAGTTTAGGAATCAGAATTTAGAGAAACAAAATGATGGATTTAGGATTTAAGGTTCAATATTCAGGATTCTTAGTTCAGGGTACATTGAAGGTACTTCAATCGAAAATTTCGCAAATCTAAATCCAACATTCAGTATTCACGATTCAGTATTCAAGATTCCACGTTTCCAAATCGAAAATTAATGGTTCAAGTTTCCAAATTCATTAATTTTGAATTCTGAACCTATTCAGGAGTGAGAATCCTGACTTCTGATTGCGCAATATTGATTTCAGAATTCAGAATCGTGAATCTTGAATCCTGATCACCAATTCTTAAACTAGCATCTGGGATCCGGGATTTTCAACCTGTATTTAAATATACTTTGATATGAACTCCAAATTCAAAAACCTTTAAAAAAATTTAAATTCTGCATCCTAAACTTTAAACAATGAATCGTGAAATCAAGATTCGGGACTCGTATTTCTGTGTTCAGAATTCAAGATTCAAGGCCTGGAGTCTGAACCTTGAATATTGAATTATTAACACTGGGAAACGAGTCCCCAATTCTTGATTTAAAAAAAAAAAAGCTGAATTCGTATTCCTGAATTCAAAATCCGAAATCCTTAATTCCATACTCAGATTTCAAGATGATGATTGTAGGTTTCAGGGTTTAGAATTTAAAAATCTGCATTCGGAATGCAAGAAGGATTTTAAAATCAATGTTCAGGATTCAAAATAATAAATTTAAAAAAAAGTATTCAGTAATTAAGGAATCATGTTTTAGTGCTCTGAACTTATGAATCATGATTCAATACCAAAGATTTTTAAGTTCAGGGTGCAAAATTCAGTACTCTCAATTTGGTACAGAATTGAGGATTAAGGAGTTCAGGAATTTGAGTTATGAACTCATGATTTGTGACAAGTTATCAAGGTTCAGTATTTAGTATCAAGGATATGTATCTGGGGTTCAAAACTCATGAATCAGAATTAAAGATCCAAGAATTAAGAATTCAACATAAGGGAGTCAGCGTTTAAGCTGAAGGATAAAGTGTTCAGGATAAACAAAAATGAAATCATACCGTGTTGGTCGCGAAAATTTTCAACAGTTGAAATTTAATAAATATTTTAGACATTCCATAAATTTAAAAGACTTATTATACAATTTATTATATTCAAAGTAACTTATTGATTGCAACTCAATTTTTTTTTTCAATATTCAGAATGCAAAATTTCTATTTCGTTTTCTGAAATTGAGACCAGTTTTTTTGCATTCACATTTGGAATATGGTTTTCAACTTTTGAAAGTTGATAACCGGGTAAAGGTTTAGATTTAAAATTTTTCATCATAACCAAGCAAAATTTATTGACGTTCACCCCCAGAGAGGACGAATAACCAAGCTGGTTAAGATCCTCTATAATTAAACAAAATAGAATAGAATAGAATAGACGTTCACCCCAAACTAATAAAGTGTGTATTTCGTCATTTCAAAATAAAGTTGATCCTTTTTTAAATCGTAAAAATCTTTCTTGCGTCAGTTAGTTTTGTAACATTTATCTTTTTTGGTTTAATATTTATATTCAAACGACAATGTCTTCATTTCCAACAGGATTCGTCGAATACGTATAAAAAAGTTCGTGATTGGAAATCAAGTTATGTCATGGGAACTTGCTGTTCGCTACAGTCTTAAATTCCTTATTTTTTATAATTCTACACGTTATTTTCCCAAAATATGTTAAATTACACAAGAGACCATCAATTTTAGTGCCTATGTTCTAATACCTGATTTTAGAAAATTTTGGCGTTCCCTAATTTTGGTAATATGGGCTTATGGAAATTTTAAAATGATCAATTTTTGGTTGAATCGAATCTATATAAAACCTGAAACAGATTCTGAATTTATTTACCACCCTTCATTGAATCAAGTATTTAGATCTTACTTTAAACGCTTAAAAAAATTTACAATTCTTAAAAAAAATATGAGATAACATTTCTTCAAGATTCTCGTATATTGCAGAATTCAGGAAAAATAACAAAATGAAAGCTTGTATTACCTTTTTCACTGATTTCAAAATAAAAAGTGATCTTGGGGAAAGTTTTTTGAATTAAAACTTTCATTTTCCAAATCTTTGTAATATTTAATCTTTAGTTTAGCCAAAATAGTGCTTTACATTTCGAATGAATTTTGGCCTGTTTTCATAAATTATTTCGAACATGCATTGGTGCTGATGAAAAAAAAACTTTTTGCATATTTGTAACCAGCACCCCAATTCTTCCAAATTTACTTTTAAATTCTTTGCAATTTTTTGCCTTGTGTTAGCTATGAAGTTTTTTCAAAGAGTCCTCCTATTTTTCATCTAAAATTCCAGAGATTTTGTTACGAATTTTTATTTGGAAATGGCCAGATTACCCAAGCCATTGGTCGAAAAACCAAGTCGATTAAGAGGCATCTTTAAATTTCTTAAATCCAGGAGTCTAAAAAGCAACATTTTGGTTGAAAATTCATGCTAATTTTTAAGTTACGTTTATATAAGTAAATTTGAACTTTTGGGTTTTTAAAGGGAAAAATTGAATATTTTCTACAGAAAAATCAACATAATTTTCGTTTCTTCTGTGGAACCGGGCATGCTCAAGGGTTTTGGGGCCAATTTATAAATTGTCTAAAAGATTTTTTCCGCTGAACAACTTTGTTGAAGATCATAACTTCGAATTTAATTAGACAAAAATGTTATTAGCTGTTTAACAAGGGTGTGTCTTTTGGCATTGAAAAATAAAGAATTCAATTGACATCACTACTGATAACGAGGTATTGTATGAATACTTTTTTATGCAATACTTCTCTAGGCACTAGCAGTGATGTCAATTGAACTTTTTTTTTAACGCCACACCTCTTTTAAACAGCTAATAACTTTTTCACCTAATGAGATACGAAGTTACGGTCTTGAACGGTCAATAACAATTAGCAGCTTGTGTTCCATAGAAGAAAGAAAAATGATGGTGATTTTTCAGTACAAAAATTAAATTTTCCCATACAAACCTAAAAAAATCAATATTATCCTATTAAGGGAGAATGACCCTGCGTGGTTAAACCCCTCTTTAAATAAATAAAATTTCTTCTTCTTCAAAATTATCCTTTAAAAATTCCGCAAACAATCATGAATGAGTTTTGAACCAAGACGAAGCTTTCTAGACTCCAGGGTTTGAGAAATTCAAAAATGACCCAAATCGACTTAGTCTAATGGGTCCAGTTAGGAAAAAATATTATTGAAAATAAGCGAAATGTCTCAGAGAAGAACTATTTAACAGTAGATTAGAAAATAATCGTCTTCCACCAACAACTCTCAAAACTGCAAGAACAGCATACCAACCGGGAAAAAAATCCTCAAATAAAAATGTAGAATGTTCGCGGTAGAAGTCCGGAGGACCATAAATAATGATTCATAACTTTTTGATTGTTTTCCTGGGCATGGAGAGGCAGGAGGAGTAGGAATTGTGCCGCTGCACGATGAGCATGTTTTTGATGTTTGCTTGAAGCTCCCGAACGTGTTGGCTTAAGGTTCTAGGAAGCGGAAAGCAGGAACCAGACAAGAAAAAAAAAACACCGGCTTGTTTTCGTCAAATTGATTCTAGTGAGTGGGTCCTACCTGGAACATCATCAAGCGCTCTATGGGTTTTATGGGTTCGGAATTTTTGCTAACAGCGCTCTAAGTTGTTTTTTATAGCTTGTAGTTTAACATTTGGAGCATGTTGTCGTTTATCTCTATTTTTAGACGTAGATTGAAGCTTTATTTTAGAGAATCTACGAATTGAAGTTCTAATTTTAACTTATCAAAACTATATTTTTTTTCAAAGATTGGGTTAAATGCCTCTCTTGTAAGTTTGTTTTTTCTAAATGTTTCCAAAAAACTTTCTATTATTTCACAAGCAACTTGTGCCCAGTTGTGATAAATTTCTTCGTTCATCATTCAAGGCAACGATATTTTTCCAGCCTTATGTTTATGATGCCTTTGGA
Organism: Uranotaenia lowii; assembly: GCF_029784155.1. Classification (NCBI taxonomy): domain Eukaryota; kingdom Metazoa; phylum Arthropoda; class Insecta; order Diptera; family Culicidae; genus Uranotaenia; species Uranotaenia lowii. The sequence goes on from NC_073692.1 coordinate 197,876,463, forward strand.
TAAAAACTTAAAAGTTTAACGTCTCTATTAAATTTTTCAAGAAGTCCCTCCCGGCGAGACTATGAACCCCGGAGGGTCTTTATGTCATTTGTCGGAAGGTCTTCGACGCACGGCTTGAGGTTGGCCCTTCACTTCCGGAAAGCTCCCCGGCACCTGCCATTTTCTCATAAAGGGACCCACCATTCATTTTCCTACAAATAGCCTAGGACATAAATCGTCCTCATATGAGTTATGCCGCTGGAGTGAATTAGAAATGGGCTCTCTCTTTCTCTCGTCCCTTTGACTTCCGCTTCCTTCTTTCGGGAAGTTGGCAAGATTGTGTTGCGGCGGGTCACATTTTCATGGTTCAAGAAGCGTTTTTTTTTTTTTGCTTCAGTCGGCCGTCTTTCTTCTTTGAGCAACAAAAACCAGAACCACTTCTCGGGGAGGAAGGAAATTTTTAAACAACAACCGAATCATGAATATGCGAGTACTTATGACGGCACACCAACCATCAGGAGTCTCCTAAAAAGCGGCAAGTACTTGTGCACAAAAGTGATTTGTGGCTACCATGTGTAGTAGCATCGGATAGTTTGTGTGTTTGTGTGTTTTTTGTGAGCTCTTCGCCACCATTCAAAACAAGGACCTGCACCGGGCACTTACACACAAACACACATCGGGACAGTTATATGGTTATGATGATTCAAAGGAATTTTTCTCCGGAGGAAATGCTTCATTTTTAGTTGTTCCTTGCTGCTACGAAGTAAGAAAAAGTGGAGCCCAAGACGCAAGTTAAAAAAAAGCTGAGTACCAAAACAACTGCCGACAAACATCTAGCTAAATATGAACGATTGTAAGGTTCCAAGATTTGGCCGGCTTCAACGCTATTTTTGTAGAGCGAGACTCGAGAGCAGCGTTTAAGCAAAAATACGAGCTCCGGAACACCGACCCTCCATATGCAGAAATTGCGGAAATTTGCCGTCAATTAAGGGCTTTATGATTATGAGTTTGCTACCGTCGACGTCGTCGTCGTCCTTTGAATGAGGAGTCGTGTACGAGTTGTTGTTGTTGAGGTTTGCCAGCTTTTTTGATTAATGGCTGTGAAGTGCCACCGGTTGGTCCGGCAGACCCATTTCTTTCAAACCGGGCAAAAAATCGAGCGAGGGGAAACAATGTATTCATACGAGTACACACTCCGGTACACATGTGTGTAGGTAGTCGAAAACAGTTTTCCGGAAACCCGGAACGGGAAATCACTGGAAAAACGGGTCATCATTAAAACTTGCAATTTGATGGAGATGGAGCCCGCCAGCAGTTGGACTCCAGCAATGACCTTTGGAGAAGTAATTTTTTTTCTGTTACTTCACTAGAAATGGTTCGAAAAATTTTGGGCTGAGATGTTCCGGTAAAATTGAAATGTCAAAAGTGTGTTCTCAGCTCCATTTGATGATTGACCATATTTTCGAGTACTATTAAGTTAATTAGTTAAAAACCCGCCTTAGTTAAAATTTTTAAAATGGTTTTACTCGACTTTTATTTTTTCGCGATTTCAAAGGATAATTTCAGCAAACGTTGTTTTTCAAATTTTACATCGTTTTCTTAGAATTGAGCTATAAATTGTTTTTAAGAAAAAATTGGATGAAAAAAATTTAAAAAAAATCTGACATTTTTAACCATTGAAAATTATGATGAATTTGATAAAGTAAGAACTATTTATTCTGAGAACATAGGAATACCATTTTCCTTTATTCCATCTGGCACATTCTATCAAAATCAATATAATTTTCTCAGTAAAAAAATTTAAGTGGTTTTTGTTTTGATCGATTACCTTTGAGACGTAAATTCACGCTATAATTGACCATTTTTGACTTCAGTACATTCCACTTTGATTTCCCGCTCTCTCTAATGAAATTGAATATCGGTATCTTTAAATAAGTTGTAGAGAAAACAATTAACCACAATTTGATGCGCGTTACTTCTCGATTGAACAATAACGATCTAAGTTATGCCTCTTTAAAGTTGTGATATGGATTCATTCAGTTTAAACAGAACAGGGTAGAGGACTAAACTTTCATATTTTATGTACACTTTCAAATGTGATATTTTGTTATTCCAACTTGTACAGTCATAAAGTTTCAATATTTTTTTCTAACTGTTTCCTATTTTAGTTGGCACTTGAATACAAGGCCGTGCGAGGGGGGGGGGGGTTAGGGGTTTAACCCCCCCCCCCCCATGTAGATTTTTTCCATGAAAATTTTCAACGTCGTAAAGAAAAATTACTTGATCTCAAAAGGTGTTAAATAAGTGTTAACAAGAAAGTCAGAAATTTTTTTTGCCTCCGCCGGAAATAAGTTTTAATTCTTCCTAGACTTAAGACATTTCATTTTATTTAATTATCTACGCATATGCCGTTCAAGAAATTTAACTTATTTTTAATTGTAAATTTCGATTTGCAATTCAATCAACGTTTTATATTAAACCCTAAAATGGACATTCAAAAACATTACCTCGTCTTAAGTATGGGTTTCTATTTAGAAGTGTAACGAAACAAATTCAGAGTTTGAAACGAACCATTTTAACATTTAAATTAATTCATCGAATACTTATTCTATACATTAACAAGTTGAAAGCCATGGATTCCTCATGATGGTCATCAGAATTAGCAAAACTATATGTAGTACTCTACATCACATTCAAATGCGATGAATTAACTTTTAAATCAAATTTAGTTTTAGATACTTTTTGAACGAATTTTGTTAAAAGAATTCAATTTTTTTTCTAAACTTTATTAAGTAATGTCAGAAATACTTGTAATGCTATCTTTCCAAATTTCTGAAAACTGAAGAATTGAAATTTTTCAGATCATGCATCCGCATCTTTTAAATATTATTCATTAATCGAATCAAATAAATAATAAACAAATTAAAAATCAGATTTTTCAGTTTTGTTTTTGCATCTGTTATCCATGATTGATTTCACCTAAAACTGATTCATTTAAAAGCTGATAAACTCCCTATCATAAAAACGCAAGATAATAGAAAAAATTTGACAAACACTTCTGAGTTATCAATTAAATTGTATTTATAAGTTTTTTTTAAATTGTTAGACGAATTTATTGAAAAATAACTTTTAAAAATGTTAAAAAAAACCTTTCTTTTTCCTCTTCATTTTTTGTTTTAATTTTCAAATAAATTTACTGAATTTCATAGTAAAACTATTAAAATTTTATGAAATATTTTATGAGTTTTTTTTATTTTTTTATTCTTAATTTTTGTCATCTGAAAACATAATTTTCTTGGAAACCTCAACAACATTTTAAATAAGATATCGTCTAAATATTCAGAGCTTGAAATTTTAAACTTTAAATACTTCGATTGAAAATTTATAAACTTATAAACTTATAAATTTTATTTCTTGAATTTTCATTATATTAAATAATTTTATAATCGATCATAATTTTCAATTTATCCTTATAAAGTTCGAAAATTATTTGAAGCAGCAAATTAAAAGTTGATTTTTAATGAAAAATGATTAGTATATTTGTATAAACTTTATGCTATTTACAACAAAACTTGGGATTTATTATTTTAATTTTTATTTTATCAATGTATTATTGATCATTTCCCAATCTGATATAGGTTATTATTTTGAACATCAGAACTTTTTATAGCTTTTTATTTTAATAACTGGAAGAATTTTATTATAGAAAATGGTTGTATCTTTGACTTTGATCACTGACAACTTTGTATTAAAATTAAATATTTTCTACTTTTTACAAATAAAACTCAATTAACAACTATTGAATAAATTCTCCTAACCTAACCCAGCAAACATTTTAGAGGGTATAACGCAGGAACAACCGAATTATTCAAACAATTATACCAGATGAAAAGATTGTATTAAACTTACCAAAATAACATATAGCTACAAAAGTGGAGGCGATATATCTACAATGACAAGATTTTAACGATTCGATTTCCCCACAAAGAGCAAAATATACGATTTTAGGTAATTTGAGTAAAACGAAAAAAAAATTCCCGGAACGAGAATTGAACTCCAGTCCTCCGAGTTGGCAGTCCGGTATCTTACCACGATGCCAACTCATCAGTTGATATGATTCGCGCTATAGCTCTATATGTAAAATTTTCTGTTCATGAACCGGTCAAAGGAAGAAAGAAGGAAGGATCGCCTATTTGTCGTTAATCAGTTCACTCAAATCGTAAATGTCGAATAGGCATATTCTCAATTATTTGAAGACATATTTACGAATTGACTAAGCTGCTATCCGATTCAACTTTTTTGGGCAAAGCTTGTCGTAAATGAATGATAAAAAATCACTCAATACCAACTTGTTTACGATGGTTATTGAAAATGTCTTAATATTCGATTTGGATTATCATTTCTATGACGATTTCATGTTAGCTGGGAAGTTTGAAATGGTTGTTTTTCATATCGAGGATCCGCATTTCAAATCGTGATTTTTCTTTTCTTTCAAATTCAGGATTCTTCAACGGAATTTTTTAATCAATCCTTCCACTGAAAATGTATGAAAAATGTATAAAAAAATTAAAATGAAAAGTAAATAACAATCATTATCATGTTCCAATTAATTTTTAAAAACGGTAAATTTTTAACCTTATCTGACATTTATTTTAGAATTCAGAATATTTTATATCTGTTGTTATATTTTATGTAGATTTTATTTCTGTGCATTCTTGTGCCCGAAGCTTTACTCGAAATTTTGATTTTCATACTTTATCTTGTGTTTCGGAAATATTGATTTCAAATTCGAAAACTTGACTTGACTGAATTCATTTTAAAGCAAATTTATAGTTCAGAATTAGGAACATCATTCTGATATTTTTCAATGACTTTTCGGAAATAGCATCGATTTGAAACAATAATTTTGATTTGTTTTGAAAGTTTTGATTTGTTTTATCAATAAACTTTATTATTTTTTAAGTTTCTGTTATAATTATAAATAAGAAAATTGTTTAGGTATTAATTTTTTTATTTATTGTTAATTGTTGGTATTGTTATTATTTTTGGCTTAATTTGAATTTTGAAAACCCCCCCCATGGACGGGTCCTTCGCACGGGCCTGCTTGAATAGCAACATATTGAGGAATCATACGTTAAAATTACTACTGTTTCTCACAGTCTTTATTTGGAGATTCAGCAAAAAAAAAAAAAAATATTTCAATTTTATTTTGTGAAAATAATGAATTGAAAAATCAACTTGCCGCAGCCCGTGGCGTAGAAGATCGCCTTCAAGTATAGGTACTAAGCCAGCGTGCATGAGATCGAATCTCGGTCACGGCACACATAGTACACTTTCTGTGGGTTGGTGGTTTTAGGATTTGTAAGATGTTATTCATATCCTCGAATGATATACGCTTAGAGTTAAGAAAAGGATTTTTTTTTGAGGAAACATCTAGTTTCATTAAGATCCTGTATGTGTTTGTGTGCTTTTTTTTTTTAATCACAAAGAATCAAATTTTGTGACATGAATTCACTCGTTCGCGCTGTTGTAACTCAGCTAGATTCCAACCGATTGCTATAAAATTTAGCGTTTCAAAATCGTCTAATCATTTTCAAAAAAGATCTTTTTTTTCGGTTATAAAATATCATGGTTTTTGAACAACCCCATTGGATATAAACAAATTCTTTTTTCTACACAATGAAACAGTATTTCTTGGCTTCAAAGCGTATTAAAAAATTCCAAAGCAAATCATTCCATATATTTCAATGAATTATTTTGTAAAATATTTGACTTTCAAAATAATATAAAACATGTAATAATAAAATTTCCGTTGGTTTTGTGTGGTTTGAATTATCAAAATAATTAAAAAGTTTGAGACTTTTTAACATGCAAACGGAAAAAAATACTTGTGAGCGGTACACGCTTGAAATGTGTCCTATGCATTTTGATCCAAAATTATTATGCCCGAAGGACTGTTCACGAAAGAAAGTAGCACTTCTTAATTAATGTTAATAACACATTGCTGACCAAATACGAGATATCTCGTTTTTTCGCTTGACGTGAGTGCGCTTCACTGAGAAGCTAACTCAAATGTAATAGATTTTATAAATAAATTCTATTCTACATAATTGTGTACAACACTTTCAATAATTCAAAGGTACTTAATTTTAAGAATTTGGTCCAGTCATTTCTGAGATAAAAAAAAACCTAATTTTGATGTTTTCGGGCTTTGATTTTTTCGAAGTCCTTATTGTGTTAAACAAGTAAACTGGCTAGAATATTAAATGAAAAATATGTTCGATTGTTTGTCAAACTCTGCTTTCAGCAATACACGTGAAAAATGTTCAGAAAGTCCGATTGAAGTTGGTAATGATGGAGATTACCCATCGTTGGACGTATCAATTCTTTACAAATGACGTACGAAAAAAGGTGTTTTTCCATGGGTTAAAATTTTTTTTGGATTCGAAGTTTTCGATGTATTAAAGTGTTTGCAGAAATAATTTTTCTGAAGATCCATCGAAATCTGGATAGAAAAAAATATAGAAAACCGGAATAAAGAGGTTGCTTCTTAAATTTTGGAAATCCGTGTTTTTTTTTTAAATTTAAACATATAAAATTTCTTATGGTTATCACAAATCAGCAAAAAAAAATTCATGCTCAAGCGGGCTAATATAACAAAAAAAAGGTCTTTGAAGAAATATTTTGTAATTTGTTTATATAAAATATCGCAATGTTAATACGAACTTTTTCGAAAAAAAAATAATTGTGATAAAAAATATGTGTTTTCTGGAGGACGTTTACTGTAAAGGTGCCAGATTGCCCGGTTTTATGCGGGTTTGCCCGGATATTTGATGTAAAATTTAGGAACAGTTCGGGACTAATTCCGCTTAATGCCTCTAAATAAATTCTACCCGCGCATTTTCACAATCTTTCATTTCATCTAACATTAAAACTTCACAATCTTTAGATGTGCCTACTAAAAAGGACATCACTTTTCACCGATAAGGCCGATAAATTAAAGTAACAAACATAAATTACGATGATTAATCTCTTTAAAAAATTAAATATTTTCGGCCAAAACGACATTAAAATCACGACATGTTTGAGCAAGTTTTATAAAAAATATCCTTAGAGGTTTTTTGAAAGCCTTGAGTACGATTAAAGATCTGTCGATAAATTTTGATGATTTTTTTTTCTTTTTTAGACTTTTGTTGAGTGATTTCAGGGTTTCACAAAATTGGCTCAGATATTGCCCGGATTTTTGGTCGACAATTTTGAAATCAACTGCCTGGATTTTGCCAGGTTTTTATATAAAATTGCCGGATACTTGTTGAAAAAAATTCTTGCAACCTTAGTCTACAGAATTCGACACGAGTTGCCATTTTATCTTGCATTTTTTTTAAGTTGTTTCAAAAATGGATAGTAAAGATGACCTAAACCATATTTGATGAGAAAAGCATACACATACATAAGTATGAGTGGGAAACTAAAATTTTATTTACGGTTTGTGGTATAATCACTTTACTTCTTATACCGTTTATCGGTTGAATCAAGTAAAAATGAATTTTATCGATAAATACCAAAATTCACCTAAATGTCTAAAACTACGTCATATTAAAAGGCGGTTATAAGTCGTTATATGCCTTGAGAAACATGGTACAGAAGCCAACACCATGGAAAACTCGAGTGAATTTAGTCAAAAATTGCATTTAGGGCCACAATCAAAGTTATGCAAAATTTTATAAAATCTATTTTAATGAAAGTCTTGAACGCTCTAAAAACAAGGGGATTGGCTCTAAAATCTCATCTTTTAAAATCCACGCTTTTTTGACGATATTTCAAACTGAGTTCTTGATTTTTTTTTACGAAAACATAACTTTAACCATAAGAAAACAAGCGTCCACTTTCTTTCATGAAATGTTGGTTTCCAGTTTTTGCGTTTTTTTTTCAATTTATTATTGGGATTATATAGAAGATTTTTGGTTATTTTTGCTTCTGAATTTAATTGGAAATTCTCGTTCAACAAAATTTCTTTTAGCCCATTTTCTAAGCAAGCTTCTTCAGCATAAGAAATTTACTTCTGGATTCTGGATTATATTTGAGGCCCTTTGAGCTATATAACTAAAAGTGCATTAAAGATTAATTCGAGAAATTAAGCTTGTGTGGTGTTGTTGTGTTTGATAATTTTCCATAATTTTTTTTGAAAATTTGAATTCTTCGTTCAAACGTAAAGGTATATAAATAAAATTCTTAAAATTTGTGAAATCAAACATATACAGTTCGAAATAAGAATTATTGTTTCGTATTTCTAACTTTTTGGGGTTTACACAAGGTCACAACATTTACATTTTCAGTTATTATTTTATGTTATTTTCATTGTTTTTGTTAAATTTCAAATACAAGTAAATACTTTGTTCTGAGCCTATACAAAATTTTTTATCAAATTGGTTGACACTATGTTAATGTTTCTACGCAAGAATGTCACACAAGAAAGAATTCTGTGTAAAATGCAAATTTTGTAAAAAAAAATTTCTTAAGATAAATTTTAACTATTGAATAAAATGTTATTCACCGGAAAGAGTATTAAAAAAGTGGGTTGAGAAGCAGCAATAAAGATTTACAAAGAGAATTTCTCATCAACATTTTTTCGGTACAAAGTCAGTACTTACAAGATCGATGCGTTTTTTAAATAAAATGGAACGTTTTTTTTTTCATACTTTGGTTCAACCTCAATTTTTGAGAAAAATGGAGAATTAACAAGCTTGAAAAATGATAAACGAAAGTGTTTTGTAGATTAAGCATTGGTTTTCGTTATGGTTCTACGCAAAATGTTTTGCAAAGAATTTTTGGGTCAAATTTTAATCGCGTCTTTCCCGTTCGCACGTTTTTTCACATGGGACAATATTCCTTGGAACGGCAGTGAAACTTTTCAAATAGTAAAAAAAAACTTCAGAAAATTCTGCACATTTCTGATTCTCAAAACATAAAAAACTTTTTTTTTAACTTTCTCCAAGCCCCTTAGTAATTTTGACATCAAAGAAAATAGTTTTAGTTGCATATAGTTGTTTGTTTACTTTTCAAATTCCCTGAAATAAAAGATTATTATCGAATTTTTAAAGAAGTATAACTTAAATTAAGTTTAAGATATTTTAAAAAGCAAAAGTTAAATCGTTTTGCAGATTCCAACAGTTTTTTATAACTTTTTTTTAGTAATTTCAAAATTTCTTTTCTTTCTGAATTAAAAAAAATGAAGTGTTTTACTTTTTTTAATCGAAAATCATCATCATCAAAATACTATTCAATGTGTTTTTGATCAGTTATTAATGATTGATTTAACTCAAAATTGATACATTTGTTTGTTAATCAGTTATCAATGTTAGATTTAACCCATAATTGATTTAATTTCCATCTTATAAATTTCATATCACCAAAACGAAGAGTGTTTGACAAATCTTGACAAAATATTCGAACTCAACACGCCCAGGTATACCAAATCGCACGAATTTTCATTTTCATAATCTTGAAATGTTCTTGATAAAAACAACATGATTTTTAACCGGAAGGACCGATAAATAGAATTTACAATTTTGTTAAATTTTCAAATAAATCTACGAAATTTTGTAGTCAAACTAATAAATTTTCTTGAGATATTTTCAATAAGTTTGTCTTGGTGATTCAACTCTGAATTGTTGTGTATATCCATGGATTTTCTTGGAAGCCTATCAAACTAGATTTTAAATTATAAAAACCTTAGATTCTACCATTTATTCGATCCCGGAGCTTGTTATTTTAAACTATAATCGAACTTGAAAATGTATAAACCTTTTACATATTTTTAATATTTTTATTAATATTTTTGGAATCGATTACGACTTAATCAAACTTTTGTAGTCTTTTATTTTTATAACTGGAGGAATTTGAATACAACAGAAAATCTTTCCTCTGTCTCTAACTTGGATCACTGGCGCTCTGGAAATGAAATTGAATATTTCATTTTTTTTTTTCTAAAAAATTCAATCCAATCAATCTTTGTGTTTTAAATAAATTCTCTTGAGTTCAAAATAGGTTTTTTTCTTTGAAGAAAATTTACTTTTGTAAATCATGATAAATATTACCTTTTTCAAATTTAAGATAAAACATAGGAATTTTTCTACCAATCCTTCAATTGAAAATGAAGAAGGGAAATGTAAATAAATATGATTAATAATTAACATTTATTATCATTTGTTTTAACAATTTTTAATAATCAATTTCAACCTATGCTTAAATTTATTTAAGAATTCGAATTAAATTTCTTTTTAAACCTTCTTTCATATTTTGTGTATTCTATTTCTTCGTACTGGTTTTTATGTCCAAATCTTTAAATTATTGTTTTATTCGAAATTTTAATTCGTGTTTGTTTTCTGTATTTCGACAATATTGACTTAAATTTTCTAGTTAGGAAGGATTCAGATTCACCACTTTGAAATATTCAATGATAACTTACCGGAAATAACATTGATTTGAAACTTTGATTCTGAATTATTTTGAATCGTATCAGTACAGTTTACTATTTTATCTTGTTTGTGTGATGGTCTTGATTAAAAACAATGTTTAGGAAATATATGTGATAAAGCTTGTTCCTATATTCCATAACATACATATGTTGAGGCTTTTCGAAGCCATAGTTTCACTTTGATTGGACGTTTTATTGAGAAATTGGCAAAAAAAGTTGAAATATCTTTTAGTTGAAATTATAATTCATTCTAACGACCCTGAAAAACTTCATAATTTTAATGAATGAAAGATTTCAAGTCTGAAATCTGTTTTTTAGAGAACGAACAAAGCGAAAAAAGTTGGAAGTAATTTTTGTTCATATTTTCTCACACATTCCAAAACAAGCATTTTGTATAGGAATATATGAATTAAACGAAATTTTTTTATTTTTTTTCCAATTCAACAGACTCACTTCTGACCTTAAAATATTGATAACGGAATATTTAGACATGTTTAACAGAGTTTACAAGAATTTAAGTGGTATTAGTAGGAACTTTCACTAAGCTCTTACAAATTTTTAAAATAAAACGGCATTGAAAATGAATTGGCTAGGATCAGGCTGTAAAATTGTTAAAATTATATGATAAAAAATATGATGTATGGCAACTTATGAATGAAAGTCTTTTAATAGTTCCTGGCATTCCAATTAAGCTGTTCATCGATTATTTTTTTGAAAATATATGTAAAAGTAAAAGCTAATTTTAAGAAGAGAAATCACCGTGAATTTGTTTTTATGAAATTATCGGTCTATCTGTCTTCCATTTCAACTCTTTAACCCTCACCGATAAAGTCGAAACTTAATTTCGTAAAAGCTTATCTTAAATCACTGTAACTTTCAAGATGTTATTCAATATTGTTACCTATTGTCACCTATAATTGAAGTTTATGATTTTTTTAACTTTTTACATGGAAAGTTCGGTTACAATTTAATGGAAGTTAAGGGTCGTTTCAGAGTTATCCGAATGAGCTATAATTTTTCCAGCATTGGTTTTTCATTGATTGGATCAAGATTAGAAGGCGGAAGATAGATTTCAAAAAAGTTGTAAAATAAGGATCACTCCAATCCATTGAGAGATTTTTTTTAAATTAAAATTAGTGAGAAAATTCTTTTAACGCCTTTACTCTAATGTAAGAAACAATTTTTGGCCGCAAATGAAATCTTTCATTTTGGGCTGGGATAACCGTATATTAAAATCAGTTTATTCAATGGCGTGTATTTTTTTTCAAAAAAAATTTCCACTATCTTTTAAGGTTATTACACATTACATTGTGGAGGCACTTTGTCCTATGAGTTTTGAGTCCGAAAAAAAACTTTAGACTGATCGCTTCGCAAAATTTGAGTTCACTTGCAATCAGCTATTATTTCCTTATGAAACAAGAAATTATGATGCACCATAACTTTTTCCACTAGAATTTTTTCAGCACGTATCCGGGCCGGACAAATCTGGGCTATTTTATCTAAAAACCTGGCAAGATCCGAGCAGTTGAATCCTAAATGTTCAACCCAAAAACCTGGAAATTTCCGGGCAAAATATGTACAAAAACCCACAAATTATAGGAAAAAAAATCATTAAGAAAAACGCTCGAAGCATCATAGTTTTATCTAAACACATCTGCAGATTTTTAATTGTATTTTAGGCTTCCATAAAATCGTTCATATTTATTTTGACAAAACTTGTTCAAAAAAATTTAGTTTTGGTCGCAATAGCAAAATTATGTATGTAGTTATCCGTTTTTTTTTGTTTTTTTTGGGAAATAAGTCTAGGCATTTTTCATAAAAATCTTTGCAACCGGGCCGGGCTGGACCGTTTATAATTTTTTTTAACTAATTTTATATCCGGGTGAGTCTGGATATTAACGGACAATCTTGCAAGCTTAATCATGACTTTTCCATCGGAAAACACTGCCATAACAAAACTTAAATTAAGCAAAAATTGTAGAGCTTTGGCACATATTCTTGGACAGTTTATCATATGACAAACCACTGGTCATAAATTGAAAGCCGAAAAACGAAAAAAACTACCTTTTTTCAATCACCAACACCTTAGAATTTACTGTCTAGTGATTGAACCTTAATTGATTTTTTTCCCGCAGAGCCGATTCTCTCGTCAGGAGGAACCTCGCTGCTTCAAAAAAAATAAAACGATCAATCATATTTTGTCACACGCACCTACCCCAACCCAAAAATTTCCGCCCATCAGAGTTCTCATTCAACACCTGTTTGCCATTCAAGGGCCCGGTGCCGGTGTGAATGGTTTGATCCGATAAGCAGGATACTTATACTTTTTCTATTGTACTTACTTCGATTGTGCCGCGATCAAACAACACCAACATCAATCCAGAAACAGCAGCGCACCAGGACAATATTTACCGATGGAATTAACTTTTTTTTCAACAACTAGATTGATCATTACCCGTAGCCCCGGACCTCGCCACTTCAGGGCTCGGTCATTGAGTTTTTTTTTCCAGCGTCAGTCAGGCAGGCGAGGTGCCAAAAGCATTCATTATTATTATGATTATCATTATCAGTCCCAGCGACCGGTTGAGTGAAAGCTGGCTGTCTGTCAACGCACAGAAAGATGGACGGACACGTCTGGCCATATCCACAGCCGATTGTTTATTAATATTTAATGGTAGTAATTATTTTTATTACTACATTGTTTCACTTTTAGCTCCGCCAGCCGAGTCATTCATCGCCGGATGATTACCGGATGAAGTCGAGAGGATTATCGGAACATAAGTCAACAGCACACATTTCGCTGATTGTGGGAACTGTTTTCCGTCCGTTTAATAATAATCCTTTCGGAATAAAACCTTAAATCAGATTTACCATAAGTATTAGCAGACTATTGGAGTAGAAGGGTGAAAAGTTGCGTCTTTAAACATAAAATAAGTTATCAACTTCACTTTCAAGGCAGAACTTCGTTCAATTGCAAAAGTTACTCGTTCCTAGGAGTTGGTATTACAAATTGGTCTTATCTGAAGCCACCGAGGGGCATATAAATTGTGTCTTACGAACTAGTACATATACCTGTACTAGCATCAGCTAGAAAGTGGCTAAAGGCGGCACTAGATAAGTGCACTTATGAGCACCATAAATCCAACAAATCAAGCCCCTCCACTTGAACATATCACTCACTCACTTGCTCAAGTTCTCCAGGCTGACAGCCTACAAACATTAAACACGAACAAATTGGACAAACATATACACATAAATACACCCACAGATCGAAACTAACGCCAAAAAGAGCATCTTGGCTTGATGTCATAATTGGCGTAAGGAGATTTCCCGGAATTTGCATAAAAAACATTAACGAAGTAATTGTGGGAGTTTCCTCAAGAATTCTGATGCAATAAAATGGGATTGATGAAAATGCCGTTTGGCAAAAAAAAGTGCAAACTTTTATTTTGGGTGTACACATAGATCCCTACACGTGTATGTGTGTTAGCCTAGTCTCTTCACAAATTACTCGGGTGCTCATAATTCATCTTCAACATGCCGCCCCTTCAAGGGGTAGGTCCTTTCGAGTAAGTAGGAACATGTTGGGGTGGCGTGTGTGATGTGATGCACTCCGGCCAGTCTGAGACTGGAAAAGTTCCGGGGATCTTGGATTCGGGTCAACTCACTTCCGTGACTGACGAGAAAGGTGCAGACAAAGTGGCTGCCGTTTCATTGACTTACCAGGCAGCTGCTGCAAGTCTGGCAGAGTGAATGAAGTTCTGCTGAAAATTTTTACTTTGACAATTTTCTCGAGTATCGAAAGAAAAATGTAATCCGAAATGATTGAAAACATTCAAAATGAAATCTGACAAGCTAGAAATGAAAAACTAAAAATAAGATGAAAAAACCTCAAAGAGAAATGAGGAAAGAGGAATGAAATGAGAAATGAGAAACTAGAAATGAAAAATGGGAAATAAGAAATGAGAAAAGAGAAAAAAGAAATGAGAAATGAGAAATCAGAAATGAGAAATGGGAAATGAGAAATGAGAGTTGAGAAATAAAAAATGATAAATGAGAAATGAGAAATAAGAAATGAGAAATGAGAAATGAGAAATGAAAAATGAGAAATGAGAAATGAGAAATGAGAAATGAGAAATGAGAAATGAGAAATGAAAAATGAAAAATGAAAAATAAAAAACGAAAAATGAGAAATGAGAAATGAGAAATGAGAAATGAGAAATGAGAAATGAGAAATGAGAAATGAGAAATGAGAAATGAGAAATGAGAAATGAGAAATGAGAAATGAGAAATGAGAAATGAGAAATGAGAAATGAGAAATGAGAAATGAGAAATGAGAAATGAGAAATGAGAAATGAGAAATGAGAAATGAGAATTGGGAAATGAGAAATGAGAAATAATAAATAAGAAATAAGGAATGAGAAATGAGAAATGAGAAATGAGAAATGAAGAATTAGAAATGAGAAATGAGAAATGAGCAATAAGAAATTGTAAATGAGAAATGAGAAATGAGAAATGAGAAATGAGCAATAAGAAATTGTAAATGAGAAATGAGAAATGAGAAATGAGAAATGAGAAATGAGAAATGAGAAATGAGAAATGAGAAATGAAAAATGAGAAATGAAAAATGAGAAATGAGAAATGAGAAAACAGAAATCAAAAATGAGAAATGAAAAATCAGAAATCAGAAATAAGAAATGAGAAATGAGAATTCAGAAATGAGAAATGAGAAATGAGAAATGAGAAATGAGAAATGAGAAACGAGAAATGAGAAAAGAAAAATGAGAAATGAGAAATGAGTGATGAAAAATGAGAAATGAAAAATAATAAATGATAAATGAGAAATGAGAAATGAGAGACGAGAAATGAGAAATGAGAAATGAGGAATGAGAAATGAGAAATGAGAAATGAGAATTGAGAAATGAGAAATGAGAAATGAGAAATGAGAAATGAGAAATGAGAAATGAGAAATGAGAAATGAGAAATGAGAATTGAGAAATGAGAAATGAGAATTGAGAATTGAGATATGAGAAATGAGAAATGAGAAATGAGAAATGAAAAATGAAAAATGAGAAATGAGAAATGAGAAATGAGAATGAGAAATGAGAAATGACAAAATGAGAAATGAGAAATGAGAAATGAGAAATGAGATGAGAAATGAGAAAAGAGAAATGAGAAATGAGAATTGAGAATTGAGAAATGAGACATGAAAAATGAGAAATGAGGAATGAGAAATGAGAAATGAAAAATGAGAAATGAGAAATGAGAGACGAGAAATGAGAAATGAGAATTGAGAAATGAGAAATGAGAAATGAGAAAAGAGTATTGAGAAAGCGAAATGAGAAATGAGAAAAGCGAAATGGGAAATGAGAAATGAGAATCGAAAAAAAAGGAATGAGATATGAGAAATGAGATGAGAAATGAGAAACAAGAAATGAGAAATGAGACATGAGAAATGAGAAATGAGAAATGAGAAATGAGAAATGAGAAATGAGAAATGAGAAATGAGAAATGAGAAATGAGAAATGAGTAATGAGAAATGAGAAATGAGAAATGAGAAATGAGAAATGAAAAATGAGAAATGAGAAATGAGAAATGAGAATTGAGAAATGAGAAATGAGAAATGAGAAATGAGTTATGAGAATTGAGATAAGCGAAATGAGAAATGAGAAAAGCGAAATGAGAAATGAGAAATGAAAAATGAGGAATGAGATATGAGGAATGAGAAATGAGAAACAAGAAATGAGAAATGAGTGTTGAGAAATGAGAAACGAGAAATTAGAAATGAGAAATGAGAAATGTGAAATGTGTTATGAGAAATGAGAAATCAGAAATGAGGAATGAGGAATGAGAAATTAGAAATGAGAGATGAATGAGAAATGAGCAGTGAGGAACAAAAAATTGAAGATAAGAATTCGAATGAGAAATCAGGAATTAAAGAAAAACAATTGAGAATTAAGAAGTGAAAATGTAAATTTTGAGGAACGAGATTTACGAAATAATTGATAAGAAATTTGGTATGAGGAGTGAGAAAAGAGACATTAGGAATAAAAAATGAAGAATAAGAAATTGAAAATATAAGATGAGAAATTGGATACCTGAAGTTAGAAATTAGGCATGATATATAAGTTTTTAGAAGTGAGACACGAGATATAAGGTATGAGATATGAAATATGAAATAGGATGTAGAAGTTATGAGATGACATGATAAACGGGAGGATGGGAAACGAGATAAGAGATGAGATAACAAAAAAATTATAAATGGGGAAAACCAATGATAGTAAATTTCAAAATTAGACTATGGAGGTAAAAGTAGCATGAAAATAGACGAGAAGTTTTTTACTTTGAAGCTCAGAAAGCAACTTCAAGCGTTTATTATTTCGGATAATCTTTTACATGTTGCAAAATTTGAACACAGAATATCGGATTTCTTTTCCAACTGGCAAAATTCTTCCTCGTGATTGCCATATTCCATTCGGCACTTTACAAATTTTCGCCTTAAAATATTGACATTGGTCAAGATAACGTGATTGGAATTTTATATCCTTTTAATCCGTTGCGATCTTTCTCGGGGAAGGAAACTTAAACCCTCTTAGTGTCTTACAAAGGAAGAATCTTTCCGGAGGGCTCACCACCCTTAAAAGTTGTGGTGGTCGGTCCATCTCACACAGCCCACTCTCTCTGCTAGAATGCGTGATCTTAGTGGTCCCTGTCTCTGAGTTTGGGTGTGGTACTGTAAAACAAACCCCCTCCAACACAAACAGATTTGAGATAGAACCATCCCAAAGTTGGCCAAAACCACACAAACCCGTGGGGGTGCAACCAAAATTCCATTATTGGATTATCATATCGTTAAAAGTTTGCCGCCGGGCTCAGGGATTTGCCGCCCGGAATGTTCGGTTTTTCGCTCAACCGATGGCCATTTATTGCTGGAGCCGTAATCTGTGGTTGAGAAAAAATTATACCGAAAAATAAACAATTTTTTTTCCTCTCATGGTTGCTTAAAATTTTAGGCTGAGTTGTTGCTTTCGAATTAAATCCCTAGCTAAACATAAATGAACCATTTTCCCTCAGTCAGTCTCTCAAGAGCCATTTCGAAGTGCTTAGGAAATGGAAATATTCCGAAATCCTCAATCCGTCTTGAAAATTAATGCCGGATTGCTGCCGGTACCAAGGTAAAAGTGCCTCATACGCATTTTTGCGTGAATTTGTACGCCCGGAAACGGGGGGAAAAGTGGAGAAATTCATTCAAGCGCCGCACAGGAGAATAATATTTTCTCCATCCCTTCTACTCGGAACACCGCACACGGCTACAAAGTAAATATATTTATCGTTTAATTTTGTTGATTAAATTTCACCTTCTCAGCAGCAGGCAGCAGCCCCAGCTTCTGTTTCTTCTTCTGAAGCTCCGTGAATGAAGGCTTCCCGGGAAAGGAAGCAATGTTGTTGGTATTCGAAATCTGATGGCCAAAGTTCGGGTTTAGTCTGGATCCGCCAACATTCGAAAATCGGTATCCGAAATGCCGGTCTTAATATTGGTATGAGAAAAACTAATCCTTGGTCTCATCAGCAGTCAGAAATGAGAGCCAGCTTCAGCCAGGACTCTCGATAAATCACTCTAGCCGGTCGATCTGGTTTTAATTTTTTCCCGAAAGGGAAAGTTTTCACCAGTTTGATAGCCGTTAATAAATTCTTTTCCCAGATTTTTCTCTTCATTTCGAGCATTCATAGGTGTCTATTCTGGAACAGTTTGTTTACTTATCAGTTTTCACACTCGGTGAGTTTTGATCATGGATCAAATTGAGTTTTTTATTGTCTAATTTAGTTTGAATCTAAAGTTCCATTTTTTTTAAGTGACCTTGCGTCATTGAAATTATTTTTATTCGAAGGGACTTTCAAGTAATGTAAATTAAATTAGTCTCTTCCACGCTTTATGTTGACGTCTTGTAAAAATGTCCAAATCTCTCGTTTGCATGATTTGACGTTTTACCGTTACCGGACATCGGATTTACGAAAACACCTAATTGAATCAAAGCAAGTGTCTACTCTCAATAGGACCTTGGAATGTCTTAAAACTTAATATATCTGGAGGAGACCTGACGCGCCTTTTAAAAGACTCAAAGAACGTTGATGGAATCTGTCTTCCCTCCAAGAGAACCTGAAGAATTTTAAGAATAACCCATTTGACCATTGCAGTCCTAATAGATCGTGGATATATTCTACGGCTATTGAAATTACAAGTTGAGTCTCAGAGCCTGACGCACCTTAAAGCCTGCCAGAATGACTATCAGGGTCTAATTGACCATCACGGCTTGCAGAATGTTCAGAGTCAGAGGGACTTAAACACCTTTACGGACCTTATGAACTCCGTGGGCCTATCGGATCGTCGAAGCTTAACGAATCCTAAACCTGACAAATCTAAAAGGTGTTATGGACCATCGGGATCTGGTGGGCCAAAAGGGCCTGGCAGACCTTTAGAGCCTGCGGAGTATCCGAGTAGTGCGGTTCCCGAAGATTGAAACTGCGGGGATAAGATTTGACCTTCTTTGCAGTGAAAATCGTTGGGAAAGGGTTATTCCACGATCGGGGAACACCCTCGGGTAGAATTGATCACGACGCCTGGTGAGCCATTCGAGTCCATATAGGATGACGCCTTCGTCGGGAATCATCCTAATAGTTGCGATAAGTCTCGCGCGTGTGCTGTGCCAGGCGCGAGTCTAGGATAAGCTACTCTTGATCGGCATACGACGGATAAAAGGTGGGATAAGATGTCGGGCTTCGATTCGTTAGACGAGAGATCAGGCCTCGAGTTTTCATGAGGAGAGGTTTGTGTGATCAACCCTGAGTCTTTACGATAAGAGGTCGAGTATCGAGTCGCACGAGGAGAGAACAGACCTCTAATCAACAAGAGGAGGGGTATAAGTGGTTAACTCGACTAATTACGAGGAGAGGTCATATCTCGAGTCGCTAGAGGAGAGGTCAGATCTCGAGTCGCTAGAGGAGAGATCGGGCCTTGAATGTCGTGCAGAGGAGAGGTCAACTTCGAGTCGATGCGAGGAGGGGTCGGATCTCGAGTAGTTAGAGGAGAGGAGAGTTTCATGTGGGAATCTCGAGTCATTGCGAAGATATGTCGGTTCTCAAGTCGTAAGAGGAGAGTTCGACCGTCGAGTCGTAAGGATGAGAGGTTTTGCTGAAAGTGGTCTCATGAATAAGTATTGCCTTGGAGCGCACTAGCGCGAATAGTCCTCCAATATTTAAGCAAAGTGTGTTAAACAGTTCGAGGTGGGAACTAGGTCTGTGACCCCAGGTGGAATTTAGAGATTATCAGGTATACACGGAGTATGTCATGAGTCTTCCCATTATACCCATGGACCCAAAGTAGCAAACTGGGGGGACGCGGTGGTTCGCCGTGCCTTGGAATACAATCCGTAATCCGGGATTTACCACCTGTGGTTACGAACAAAAAAAAAAAGACCTTAAGAGCTTAGACCCACGACAGACATAAAGGTAGCAAACCTCGAATTCCGTAGATATGAACTTTAGACTCGAGTCATTTGAAGAGAGGTAAGGCCTCGAATTTTCAGGAGGAGAGGTTTATGTGATCAACCCCGAGTCTTCGCGATAAGAGGTCGGGTATCGAGTCGCAAGAGGAGAGATCAGGCATTTAATCAACAAGAGGAGGGGTAAAAGTGGTTATCTTAAGTTATTACGAGGAGAGGTCAGATCTTGAGTCGCAAGAGGAGATATTGGGCCTTGAGTAACTAGAGCAGAGATTGGGCCTTGAGTCGTGCAGAGGAGAGGTAAATATGTGCATGTCAACCTCGAGTCGATGCGAGTAGGGATCGGATCTCGAGTCGTAAGAGGAAAGACCAGGCCTCGAATGTCGAAAAGAAGAGGTTTATGTGGGAACCTCGAGTCATTGCGAAGAGGTATCGGTTCTCAAGTCGTTAGAGGAGAGTTCAGACTTCAAGTCCTGATGAAAAGAGTTTTTGCTGAAAGTCCTCTCGGCTATGAGTTTTGCCTTGGAGCGCACTAGCGCGAATAGACTATTGACCCACTATTTAAGGATAGTGTGTTAAACAATTCAAGGTGGGAATAGGTCTGCGACTCCAGCTGGAGTTTAGAGAGTAGGAGGTACCCATAAACCCAAAGTAGCAAATTTGGGGGACGCGGTGGCTCACCATGCCTTGAGATACAATCCGTAAACCGGGATTTACCACCTGTGGTAACTTTAAAAAGACCTTTAGAGCCTGAAGATCTTTTGAGATCTGACAATACTTAAGAGCCTGAAGGTTCCTTAGGCCTTTCAGGGCCTTGAAGTATCTTCAGAACCTGACATTTAATTACAGCCCAATAGAGCTTTTGAACTTAATGAACCTTCAGGGCTTGACAAACCTCTAGGGCCTGGTGGCTTTTTACGGTCTAAGAGACTTTCAGATCAAAACGAACCTCCTAAATGATTGCTATTTCTGTTGCTGGTTCTTGGCGAAGTTGCCTCATCCATTCCTGTTCCTCAGCCATAAGCTTTAAGCCTTCTTTGCGAAATCGTTCGAATTCTTCCTTGAATATTTCTTCCGGAGTTTGTTTACTTTGTAAACATGCTTAAGTTCCTCCCGTGCCCGTAGTTTGCTGTCCAACTGCTGGTTGTTTGTGCTAAGTTAGGAAAGGAACGGTTTGGTATTCAGAGCCTGAAGTACTTACAAACCTTTACGGATTGTCGATGCAGACAGAGCCCAATGGACTTTTTAGGCCTGATGAACCCAGTGAACCCATCGGACCGTCGAAGCCTAAACCTGACGAAGCTTCACGTTCTTAAGGATCTTGACTGGACTGACAGGGCATGGCAGACCTTTAGAGCCTAAAGATCTTTTGATACCTGACAATCTTTCAGAGCCTGAAGGTCTCTCAGGGTTTTCAGGGGCTTGAAGTATTTACTTCAGCTTGGAGCTTTTGAACTCAGTGAGCCTTCAGGGCCTGACAAACCTCGATTTATGATCTGATGGCTTTTTACGGTCTAAGAGACTTTCAGATCAAAACGGACCTCCTAAATGATTGCTGTTTCAGTTGCTGGTTTAGTTCTTGGCGAAGTTGTTGCCTCATCAATTCCTGTTCCTCAACCACAAGCTTTGAGCCTCCTTTGCGAAGCCGTTTGAATTTTTCATTGATTATTTGTTCCGGCGTTTGTTAACTTTGTATCCATGCTTAAGTTCCCGTCGTTAAGATCTCCCGGGCCCGCCGTTCCCTTTCATCCAGATCATTACCGTTTACTGTCCAACTGCTGGTTGTTTTTGCCAAGTTAGGAACGAAACGGTTTGCTATTCAGAGCATGAAGTATTTACAAACCTTTACCGACCGTCGATGCTGACAGGGCCCAAAGGACTTTTTGAGCCTGATGAACTCCGTGGGCCTAAAGGCCCGTCGAAGCCTAAACCTGACAATATTCAGGGTCTTAAGGACCTTGACTGGACTTTCAGGGCATGGCATACCTTTAGAGCCTAAAGATCTTTTGAGACCTGACGATCCTTCAGAGCCTGAAAAGACTTTCCTGACAAACCTCTAGGGTCTGATGGTTTTTCAAGGTCTCAGAGACTTCAGATCAAAACGGACCTCCTAAATGATTGCTGTTTCTGTTGCTGGTTTAGTTCTAGGCGAAATTGTTGCCTGAATTACTTACAAACCTTTACGGACCGTCGATGGACTTTTTAGGTCTGATGAACCCCGTGGGCCTACTCCTATACCTGACGAATCTTCAAGGTCTTAAGCAACTTGACTTGACTTACAGGGCATGGCAGACCTTTAGAGCCTAAAGATCTTTTGAGGCCTGACAATCCTTCAGAGCCTGAAGGTCCATCAGGGCTTTCAGACTCGAAGTATCTTTAGGACCTGACATTTACTTACGGCTCAATGGAACTTTTGGACTTCAGGGCCTGACAAATCTCCCGGGTCTGATGGCTTTTCACGGTCTGAAAGGCTTTCAGATCAAGATGAACCTCCTTCAAATGACGGGCTTTCTGAAACTGACTACTTCAAAGCTTAACCTTTAGAGTCTGACAGATCTTTCCAATAACTTGTAACGTGGGTTTGAATAACTCAGTTTCAATGGCCATCGAGGTCTGATCCCAACAGTTTTTCATGCCCTTATGGACCCAAAGTCTTATTGAAATTGACGATTTTTATCTTCCAATAAAGCCTTAAGAACTATCACTGCCTGATTGAGGCCTGAAGGTTCTTTAGGACCTTTAAGAACATTTTTAGCCTACCGGATCTGCAGGGCCTTCAGGACTTAAATGGTCTGATTGATCTTCATGAGTAGATGGACCTTGAAACCCTTGAAGAAATACAGGTTCTAGTGTACCAACAGGATCTGACTTTTGTACTTTCAAGATCTAAAAATTCTCCAATGCCTAATGGAGCTCAAGGCCTTAAAATCCTTCAGAGTCTGGCGAACCACCAAAGACTGATCCTCGAGAAAAGAAAAAATCCAGATTTCAGAATACAAGCTTAGAATCTAACCGTTTAAACATGATTTCTAAAGTGGGAGCGCCAACAAATGCCCTCATATTTCAGACATTTGTAAAGTTTTAAAGTTTAAAAGAGCGGAAAAGGTCTTTTCCCAATACGGGCTATTCGAACTTGGACACACAAAAAACACATTCTAGGGAGAGCAATTGTTTCAGAGCTCCGCTCCGGTAAAGGTCGTTTTTCGGCTTCCGAAAACTTCTTAAAGGTGGTCAAAGAAAAAGGGGTAGACCGGAAGGGTGTACCCAAACTTTTTCCCTTCCTTCCTTTATCGTACCGGTTTTTCACCAGTCGCTTAAATCTTGGAAGGGAACGACGACGAGAACCCAAAAAGTAGGTAAACCTAACCAGTAAAGATGAAAGGGTTTCCCGGAAGCCTTCGCTCTTCGGTAGCAAGAAAGTTGAGGTTCTTACTCGATTTTTCCTTTCTCGTTGGAATTCTTCTTCCGATCGCATTACTCTTTCCCGGGCACACAACAGTTCGGTTCAGTATGATGGCTTAGTTATAGTCATATCTGCTATCAGGAAAACTAAAATGTGTATATTTATAGAATCAGGACATGGTCCAACCAGTAGTAGCACATTGAGACATATGTACAACAGTACACATGCATAATACTAACAGCTGCTCGGTAAAAGAACATCTTCTCCATTCTCGAATGCTGCCGCTGTCCATGGGCAACGACACACATACACGGCAGCGGCACATCCGGAGGCACACATACAGCCGGTGGTGGTCACGTGCACAGCTTCCGGAAGCCGTGCCGCGAACCACCAAAGAGTTGGTACTTTGTTAATATATTAGTTTATGGCATTAATAACAAAATAAGCGCAGGAAAATTGTTTCTCTTTGCAATTTCTCTGGCGCGGTTTTCTTCATCATATACATTTTGTAGCTTTTGCTTTTGGGTTGTTGAAGGAGAAAGAAAGCTGGGGCGCCCGGTAAGATATTACCCCATCTCCTTTTCCAATTTCTTAAACAAACGACAAATAAAGGGGAAAGCTTTCCGGAAAGCATGAAGGCAACAGTAGAAGCCTTACCAGAAAACCGAACTAAGCGCGATTGGCCTGGTGGGGCGGAAGCCATTTAGCTGCGTGAGAAATGTTCCTCTCCGCCGGTGGTGGTGGCCAAGTGAAAAGTGTCCGCGGGCGGTAAATGATTGCGAAACTATTTTCTACGGCGGCGGGTTTTAAACTTGTCTTGGCTCCCCGGTTGTCCGGACGATTGCCGCCCACACCATTCACCAGAACGGCAGCAAGTTAGCAAGTCAGCAAGCCGAAGCCATTAGTTTTGCTATCGGTTGGTCGGCGGAATTTTCTATCGGGTTTGCTGCTGATGGCAGCTGTTGGTTGCATTTCCAGCGGCAATTTTCATGGGGAAAAAAACGAAGGATTACAATCGTTAATTTACGAAATTGACTTGGCAAAATACAGTTTTTGGTTGATTATTGAGTGCTCGATCGTAGCCTTAGCAATTGAAAGTCACATGAAGACCCTAACAAGAGCATTCTGAGTTTACAATTGATCCAAGATATAAGTTCGACCTCTGAAGGAACTTTAGACTTCAAAGGTTCTAAAAAATTTGATGGTCTGCTAAGTCATACATTTCCATTACTTTCTACCGGTTGTATCGGTTCCATCTAGCCCAGAAAGTCCATCAGGTTTTGAAGTTTTAGATTTGAAAGTTCATCAGACCTTGAAAATCAATAAGCTCCCTGAAGGTTCACCGAGCCCTAAAGTTACTTCTAATCCTGAAATTCTATCAGGTTGTAAAGGTCAACCAAGCCTGTATTTTTTATTTAATGACTGTAGAGACCTTTCAGGTCCTCAAAATTGTTCAACTCTTCGAAGTCCTAGGAGACCGAAGGATTTATCAAACTTTGAAGGTCCTCCAATTCCCTGAAGAACCATGAGTTCCCTCATTCTCTACCAGGGTCTGAAGGTCGGTCAGACCTTGAAGTCTCATAAGGCTTTAGAGATTCATTAGATACAGAAATTTCTTCATATTTTAATGATTCTTTATGCTCTGGAAGTCCGTCAAGTCATGATAACCGTCAGGACATTTAAGTTGTCAGTTTCGGAAGGTCTATCGGATAGTTTCGCTAGGCCATCGATGTCCGTCAATTGCTGAAGCGCCGACTGACTTCGATAGACGTTAAGCCCTGCATGTCATTCAAGGCCTGAAGATCCCTCTGGTTTAGAAGGTCCGTCAAGTCTGGAAAATCTCTAAGGTCCTGAGGGTCTGTTGAAACTTGAAGGTCGATCGGGACCTAAAAGTCTGTTAAACGATGAGTCAGGTTTAACAAAAGTCAGGCCTTGAAGATCAATGAGCTCTCTGAAGGTTCACCGAGTCCTGATGTTACTTCCAACCTTGAAGTTTTTTCTGGTTGTAAAGGTCCACTAGGTCGAAAAGGCCTCACAGGCTCTCAAAATCGTTAAACTCTTCGCAGCCCTCGGACACCAAAGGATTTATCAATTTTTGAATGTCCTTCAATTCCCTGAAGAGCTGTGGATTTCCTTATTCTCTACAGGGGCCTGAAGGTCGATCAGGCTTTTTTACATATTTTGATGATTCTTGAGGCTGAGGAAGTCCCCAAGTCATTATATCCGTCAGACCATTCGTCTTATCCGGAAGGTTTATCTGATAGATTCATCAGGTCTTAGATCATGTGCTGAAACTCCGACTGACTTTGAAGGTTGTTGATGCCCTGCATGTTATTCAAGGCCTGAAGTTCCCACTGGTTCTGGAGGTCCGTCAAGCCCGGAAAGTCTCTTAGGAAGGTCGATCAGGACCTTAAAGTCTGTAAATCAGGTGTAAGTCAGGCCTTGAAGATCAATGAATGCATTGAAGGTTCATCGAACCTTAAAGTTACTTCCGAACCTAAAGTTATATCAGGTTGTAAGGGTCATGCATTTTTTTTTTGTTATGCTATGTTATGATTTTGTTATGATTGGTATGACTGTTCGGCAGGCCTGTCAGGCCCTCAAAATCGTTAAACTCTTCAAAGTTCTCGGACACCAAAGGATTTATCAATTTTTGAAGTTCCTTCAATTCCCTGAAGAAACGTAATTCCATTATTCTCTATCAGGGTCTAAAGGTCAATCAGACCTTGAAGCCTCATCAGGCTTTAGAGATTCATTAGATACACCAAATTCTTAATATTTTGATGATTCTTTAGGCTCCGGAAGTCCGTCAAGTTATGATATCCGTAAGGCCATCAAATTTATTATTTTCGGGAGGTTTATCTGTAAGATTCGTCAGGCCATCGATGTCTGTCAAGTAGTAAAGCTTCGACTGGTTTCGATGGGCGTTCAGGCCCTGCATGTTATTAAAGACCTGAAGATCCCTCTGGTTCTGAAGGTTCTTCAAGCCCGGAAAGACTTTAAGGCCATGTAGCCTCATCAAGCCGTGAAGGTCTGTTAAATCGTGAAGGTCGATCAGAACCTAAAAGTCTGTTAAGCAATGTAAGAGTCAGGCCTTGAAGATCAATGAGTTCTCTGTAGGTTCACTGAGCCGTAAAGTTACTTCTGACCCTGAGGTTCTATCAGGTTGTAACGGATCACCAGGTCTTGCATTTTTTTTTATGTTATGAATGCTCAGCAGGTCGAAAAGGTCTGTCAGGCCCCCAAAATCGTTGAACGCTCTGTAGCTTTCGGAAACCTTGGAAGGTCCTTCAACTTCCTGAAGAACCGTGAGTTCCCTTATTCTCTACCAGGGCCTGATAGACGATCAGACCTTGAAGCCTCAACAGGTTTTAGAATTTCGAAGGATACAGCAATTGCTTCTTATTATGATAATTGTTTAGGCTCCAGAAGTCCGTCAGGTCATTCAAGTCGTCAGGATTGGATAGTCTACCTGGAATTCAAATTCGTCGATGTCCGTCAAATGCTGAAGCTCTGACTAACTTCGATGGTCATTGAGGCCTTGCATGTTAAGCAAAGCCTGAAGATCTCTCTGGTCCTGAAGGTCCGTCAAACCCGAAAAATCTCTAAGTCCCTGTAGCTCCATTGAAAGTCCGTTAAGCAATGTAAGCCTGGCCCTGAAAGTCCATCAGACCAGAAAGGACTATCAGGCTATCAAGGTTTATCTCGCCATATGCTAACATAGTTTTTCTAGACTTCCCGAAAGCTTTGGGGTTCTCCTAAGATTCATTAGGTCGCTCCAAGATCCTACATTTTATGACAGAGTTTTAAGGGCACTTGAAGGCTCGATATGTTTTTCTAAAAAAATATTTGCATCTCCTCCATGAGGGCGTGGAGTCCTCTTGAAATTCAAAGAAGCCTTTGAGTTCTTCAGATCAAATCTGTGCTCATCAGGTCCTCTTCAAAGCTTGTCAGTCAGGTCTACTCATGGTCCTTCAGAACTAGAAAGTTGAGTATTGTTTGTTTGTAAAAAAATGCCGACAGTCAGACTTTCAATTTAGAGGGCTCATGGAACTCATTAACCAATTTTGCTCACAAAATTGATTTAAAACATTTAAAGCGAAAGGAATTAGTATCCGTTCCATAGAGCTTCTGGTTTCTTTCGAATACTCCTTTGAGAATCTGCGAATCCGCTTTCTTCAATCAAATGCAGCGGTATTTATTAAAACTCACGTTACAATTTATTAAATTTAAAATACAATTTTTCTTATTACAATCCCAAATTTAATAAATCACTACATGCATGATGGGCCAGTTCGTCCTGCAAAAAACGTCCACCCTGACACTGACCCATCCATATTAATATCAATCGGGATATGGGTCGGGATAATGAATTCCAGGCCGGCGAAAACGATGGTAGATGAAAGAAAAAAAAATCCCAAAAAAATATTAAAACGCCAGCACAGGCACGCATATGACAACTCAATTTTCAGGAAACTGTGCGTGCCACGCCATGTTCGGGGCCGGAAATTTTCCGGAAAAGCTGCCAGATTGCGAACGTTTGTTCGTTCCTTTCAGCCGAGAGTGGGTGGAAGCCTGTTGACAAAATAAGAAGAACTGGGGGATGGGAATCCCGGAGCCAATCAATAGTTATTATTGCAAGCTAATTAAATCTGTTTAATCATTATTTTCAATTATCTGTGTGCTTCGGTGAATCCGAGCGACCCGCGATGACCTGCTGTGGGTGCAGCTGTTGAATTTCGAACAGTTGGTAGCAGCTTTTACGGTGACGAAATTCGAACACTGTCCCGTTAGATCACTGCCAGTGCCCTCCATTTCAGCTAGATGACTTTATTAAGTGACTGCGGATCCGGAGGAAATTTGATAAAACACTCAATTTGAGCCGCACCCGCCGGAATTCATTGGGTTTGTTTTGGGAAATTTTCGCTGAAGGATGCTCTTTAATGGGAATGCAATTCGGGGAACAGGTCTGCCCTTTGTTGATGATTCATTTGGTAATAAATTGGAACCCTCACAGCGTTTTGGGATAGTCTAAACATGAGAAAATGCACAATTTATCGGCTCAATTTCACATGAATGACACCAGTATTTATCACATTGATTAGTTGTCTTTAAATTCAAAATTATTGTTATTAACAAGGTACTATAAGGTACCTGAAACAGAAAAGTCACGCTCGAAGGTTACTCAGGTTTTAAAAATCCATGAGATTCTTCAAGTTTCTCAGGCTCAGTTAGTTAGGCTCTGAGAAAGAGTCAGTCGAGAGAGACAGTCGGGCCCTCAAGGTCCGTTAGGCTTTCGAAACTCAACCCAAAGGCTAAGCAAAGCACAGAATTGGCTAAATTCGTCTACTTATAAAGTCCATAAGTCTTCGAAGGTCTGATAAATCCTAAAGATCCTTTCAGGTCTTGAAGGCCCAAAAGGCCCTGAAAATTCTTCCGGCCCTTTAAGCCTACAATCGTGTTCCGAAAATTCGTCAAACACAAAAAGTAACACTCGAATGTTCTTCGAGCTCTAAAAACCCATTAGGTTCTTAAGGCTTCTTTGGCTGCAGCCGTGGCGTAGAGGAAAGCCTTCAAGTTTTCAAAGCCAACGGTCATGAGATTGAATACCGGAAACTGCATAACATAGTACACGTTATGCTGGTGATTTTAGCATTTGTAAGATGCTTGCCATCATATCCTCGAAAGTTGTCTGTCAGACACTGAGATCCTTATAGCTTTGAGGTCCTTAAGGCTCTGAGATCCTTCATGTCCTGAAAGTCAGTCAGGTCCTAGAGGTCCGTCTGGTCCTGAACGTCTATCATGTCCAAAAGATCCGCCAGGCCCTAAAGATCCGTCAGGTCTTGAAAGTCCGTCAGGCCCTGAGGATCCGTCAGGCCCTGAGGATCCGTCAGGCCCTAAGGATCCGCCAGGTCCTGAAGCTCCATCAGCCCCTAAGGGTTCATCAGGCCCTGGAGGTCCGTCAGGCTCTGGAAGTCCGTCATGCCCTGAAAGTCCGTCAGGCCCTAAAGGTTCTTCAAGCCCTAATGGTTCAGCAGGCCCTAATGGTCCATCAGGCCCTGAAGGTTCGTCAGGCAGTTAAGATCCATTAGGCCCTGAAAGTCCATCAGGCTCTAGAGGTTCAGCAGGCCCTGAAGGTCCGTCAGGCCTTGAAGATTCTGTCAGGCCCTGAAGGTCCGTCAGGCCATGAAAGTCCGTCAGGCCCTGAAGGTCCCTCAGGCCTTTAAGGTCCGTCCCTGAAAGTCCGTTAGGCCTTAAAGGTCCATCAGTCCCAGAAGGTCCGTCAGGCCCTGAAAGTCCGTCAGGCCCTGAAAGTCTGTCAGGCCATGAAGGTCCGTCAGGCCCAGAAGTTCCGTCAGGCTTAGTAGGTCCGTCAGGCCCTGAAGGTCCGTCAGGCCAGGAAGGTTCGTCAGGTGCTGAGGGTTCGTCAAGCTTTGAAGGCCCGTCAGGCTAAGAAGGTCCGTCAGGCCCTGAACGTCCATCAGGCCCTGAAGGTCCGTCAGGCCCTGAAGGTCCATCAG